>NC_141600.1:53301376-53491376 GCF_047967505.1 Dipteris shenzhenensis | reverse complement strand
CCTTAAGCATTGCAATAACCATGCTATGAAGGAGAATCCAATTATTATGTTCAAGATGGCACTACAACATGCCTGTCTATTTTTGACATTTATCTCTAGATGCTTTATGGGCCTTAGAATTTATTTTTACTATGGCTGAGGTCCATTGATAAGTTTTTGGATCTAAAACAACATCAGTATTGGTGTCGATATTTGTATTAGTAATACCATGAGAATAATCATCGATATTCAAAAAAATATTGATGGCTATACCGACGGTAATTACAATGGATATACCAACTCAAAAAGAACATGGAAGTATCCAGTTAGAAAACAATTAGCATATTCCTTTTCTATTGATAGAGATTATAATGATGTCCTATTTGGACTAGTTGTTATTGTATGAATTGTCATTAGAAAAGAAAGAGAGCGGATATGGGGAGGTGCAAGTAGGTGGGAGTTTGAATGTTTCTGTATCTTCCATTTTGGACAATGGGCAATGAGCTTGGGAATCTTTTCTAGAATTTGCTTGTCCATGGCACCAGATTCCTCAACCAAATGCAATGGTAGCGAGTACGAAGGACCTCTTATAACCACCCATGGAATGCCACAGAAATGCATGTACCTGACTAGTTCCAACTCAATGGTCTGCAATATTAGATGGCAAGTCCTAGCAAGGCACTACTCCCTATAGCCCCCCACTTTTCCAAACCACTTTGTTTAAGGTCCACTAGAGTTAGCTAAAAGCAACTCCTTGCCATACAATTGAGTTCTGCACATGAGGTGCCTAGGCCAGATCCCCCAAAAGATGATCATTTGGCCACTTTTACTAAGAGTTTTGAAACACTTAGTGAAAGAGGCGAGGTCTAGCCAGGGTATCAGACTTGGAAATGTGCCCTAATTTTTTCCCAAATTCTTGGATTTTGGTCACCCCAACATACACATTCTACTCGAAATTTCACAATTTGTCCAAATGACCCAAAATAAACCCCCAAAAATTGGGGCACTTATGCACATCATGTGTGTGAGCTAGACCCCCCAAAAAGTGATCATATAGCCACTTTCACTAAGCGTTTTATTAAAATGCTTATTAAAAGTGGCCAAATAACAGTTTTTGGGGAGTTTTTCCCCAAAATTTTGGATCTTTCTTGGATTTTGGTTACCCTTGTAGACACATTCCACTGGAAACTTCACCATTTGTCCAAACCACCCCACAAATATGCCAAAAAATTGGGGCTTTTTCGCACATGGGGTACCTAGGCGTGACCCCTCAAAAAGTGCTCATTTGGCCACTTTTACTAAGCATTTTGAAATGCTAAAACGTTTAGTGAAACTGGCCAAATGACTACTTTTTGGGGATCTGGCGAGGGCATCAGACCTGAAAATGTGCCCTTGTTTTTACCCAATCTTTTTTATCATTCTTGGATTTTGGTCACCCTACTAGAAACTTCCCCATTGGTCCAAATCAACCCAAAAAATGCCAAAAATTTGGGGCACTTTTGCACATCAACTGCCGAGGCTAGAACCCCCAAAAAGTGATCATTTGGCCACTTTCACTGAGCATTTTAAAACACTCAAACAAAGTGGCCAAATGACCACTTTTGGGGGGGGTATGACCAAGGTACCAGACCTTAAAATATGCCCTAAAATTTCCCCAAATTTTGGGATCAATATTGGACTTTTTTCACCCTTACAGATATTATGTTGGAAGCTTCATCATTTGAACACCAACTTTTTCACTAATTCTAAAAAATTTCTATAAGTATCTGGTACCTTGGTCATACCCCCCAAAAGTGGTCATTTGGCCACTTTCTTTGAGTGTTTTAAAACACTTCATGAAAGTGGCCAAATGATCACTTGGTTTTTAGCCTAGGCACTTGATGTGAAAAAGTGCCCCATTTTTTGGCATTCCTTTGGGGTGGTTTGGACAAATGGTGAAGTTTCTAGTAGAATGTGTCTATAAGGATGATCAAAATTCAAGAATTATTTAAAAAATTGGCGAAAAACAAGGGCACATTTCCAAGTCTGATGCCCTCGCTAGACCCCCAAAAAGTGGTCATTTGTCCACTTTCACCATGCATTTTAGCATTTTAAAATGCTTAGTAAAAGTGGCCAAATGAGGACCTTTTGGGGGGTCAAGCCTGGGCACCTCATGTGCAAAAAAGCCCCAATTTTTTGGCATATTTGTGGGGTGGTTTGGACAAATGGTGAAGTTTCCAGTAGAATGTGTCTATAAGGGTGGCCAAAATCCAAGAATGTGTCTATAGCACATTTCCAACTTTGATGTCCTAACCAGACCCCCCCCAAAACTGGTCATTTTGCCACTTTCAATAAGCATTTTGATAAAACGCTTAGTGAAAGTGGCCAAATGATCACTTTTTGGGGGGTGTGGCTCGCACACCTGTGCATAACTACCCCAATTTTTGGATATTTTTTTGGGGTCATTTGGACAAATTGTGAAGTTTCGAGTAGAATGTGTCTATTAGGGTGACCAAAATCTAAGAATGATACCAAAATTTGGGAAAAAGTTAGGGCACATTTCCAAGTCTGATACCATGGCCAGACCCCACCTCTTTCACTAAGTGTTTCAAAACACTTAAACACTTAGTGAAAGTCACCAAATGACCACCTTTTGGGGGATCTAGCCTAGGCACCTCATGTGCACAAGTGCCCCAACTTTTTTGCTATTTTTTGGGTTAGTTTGGACAAAGGGTGAAGTTTCTAGTATAATATGTCTTCAAGGGTGGACAAAGTCCAACATTGTTCCAATTTTTTTTTAAAAAAATAGGGCACATTTCCAGGTCTAATGCCCCTGCTAGACCCCCCAAAAGTGGTCACTTGGCCACTTTCACTAAGCATTTTAAAATGATTAATGAAGGTGGCAAGATGAGCACTTTTTGGAGGGTCTAGCCTGGGTAGATATCTATGTGCAAAGATGACCCAATTTTTTGGCATTTTTTTGGAGTGTTTTGGAGAAATGGTGAAGTTTGCGATACAATGTGTCTATAAGGGTAACCAAAATCCAAGAATGATCCAAACAATTAGGGAAAAAAATAGGGCACATTTTAAGGTTTGATGCCCAAGCCAGACCCCCCAAAAAGTGGTAATTTGGCCACTTCACTATGCATTTTTAAATGCTTAATAAAAGTGGACAAATATGACTTATGGGGGCTTTGGCCTAGGCACCTCATGTGGTTTGGACAAATGGTGAAGTTTCTAGTAGAATGTGTCTATTTGGGCGACCAAATCCAAGAATGATACCAAAAAAGGAAAATGGTAGGGCACATTTCCAAGTCTCATGCCCTGGCCAGACCCCCCAAGAAGTGGTCATTTAGTGACTTCCATAAGCATTTTAAAACGCTTAGAGTGAAGGTGGCCAAAAGATTAAAATGCCTAGTGAAAGTGGCCAAATGACCACTTTTTGGGGGGTGTAGCCTAGGCAACATTTTTTTGGGTTGGTTTGGACAAATGGTGAAGTTTCTAGTAGAATATGTCCGTAAGGGTGATCAAAGTCCAAGATTTATTTAAAAAAAGGGAAAATATAGGGCACATTACTAGGCTTGATGCCAAGACTAGACCCCCAAAATAGGTCATTTGGCCACTTTGACTAAGGATTTAAAAATGCTTAGTGAAAGGGCCAAATGACCACATTTTGGGGGGTCTAGCTTATGTAAAATGCTTAGTGAAAGTGGCCAAAATGACCACTTTTTTGGGGGTCTAGCATGGGCACCAAATGTGCAAAAGTGCTCCAACATTTTGGCATTCTTTTGGTGTGGTTTGGAAAAATGGTGAAGTTTCTATTCTATAAGGGTGACCAAAATCCTAGAATGATCATAACAGTTGGGAAAAAAGAGCATATTTCGAAGTTTGATGCCCGACACAAACCCCTCTAAAAGTGGTCATTTTGCCAATCTCGCTAACTGTTTTAAAATGTTTATTGAAAGTGCCAAATTAATACCTTTTGGGGGGTAAGGCCTGGGCACCTAATGTGCAAAAGCTCCTCAATTTTGGATATTTCTTTGGGGTGGTTTGACAAGTGGTAAATTTTCTAGTAGAATGTGTCTATTAGGGTGACCAAAATGCAAGAATAATGACAAAATTTGGGAAAAATTTTAAAACAAATTTCTAGCTCTGATGCCCTAGCCAGCAGACCCCCCAAAAAGTGCTCATTTGGCCACTTTCACCAAGCGTTTTTAGGGGGTCTTCGCTATGCAACTAATGTGCAAAAGGGCCTCAATTGTTTGGAAATTTTTTGGGTTGGTTTGGACATAAATAAATACATATATGAATAAATAAAAATAAATTTTATATAAACATATACATACATACATACATACATACATACATACATATATATATATATATATATAACTATAACTATACACACACACACACACACACACACACACACATTCAAAAGACATTAGTATATATTTATATACAGAGGTATGTTTTGAGATATACATATATTTAGATATATACATAAAAAGATATACATGTAAGTAGATTATATACATACATAGAGGTATACATGTAAAAACATATATAAACACAAATCTCTACAAATACAAAAATTTATATATATATATACATATACAAGTATGAACTTGAAATGACTAGACAATACATACATGATTCTTGTGTTTTTTATTACAATAAAGTTGTATGGTTGTAATAAACACTTCAAGTCTGGATGGTAAAAGGCCCCAAAATTAAAGGCTCTTGCAGAGGCAGTATGGATTGGACATGTTATCCAAATATGGGATGATAGGCTGTAAGCCTATTTCAGTTCCTTTGGAGCAGAATGTGAAGTTGAGCACAGATGCAGGTGAGCTTCTGAAAGACCCTACTATGTATAGACGCATAGTAGGAAGTTTGATTTATGTGACTATTACTAGGCCAGATTTGAGCTATGCTGTTAGGTTGGTAAGTCAATTTATGCAGGCTCCAAGGAAATCGCATTTGGATGTGGCTAGATGCATACTGAGGTATGTGAAGTCCACATTGCAGTATGGACTATTTTATGAGACTGGGGTTCAGATACAGTTGCATGGATACACGGATGCTGATTGGGCTAGTAGTATTTCTGATAAACGATATACCAGTGGATATGTGTTCTCTTTTGGGAGTGCTGCAGTCACTTGGAGCAGCAAGAAACAGCCTACAGTTTCCTTGTCGAGCACAGAGGCTGAGTACAGGGGTGCAGCAATGGTTGCATGTGAGGCAGCTTGGCTGCATAAGCTATTTTATGATATGCATCAGTATGTAGACGGGCCAATTGTCATTTATTGTGACAACATGAGCAGTATACACTTGGCAAATAACCCAGTCTATCATGCTAGAACAAAGCACATTGAGGTGCATTATCACTATGTGCAGGAGAAGGTTCTAGTAGGTTTTATTGATCTAGTTTATGTCAGCACAGAGGATCAGGTAGCTGACATATTCACGAAGGCATTGGGTGCAGAGAAGCTGCGCAAGTTCAAAGACCTGCTTGGGTGCAGAGAAGCTGCGCAAGAATTGAGATTGAGCTCGAGGGGGAGTGTTGAGATATCGAGCTCCACTCGTGATATGCCAGGGTGACCGTTGTGCATTTATGTCACCAACTTGTTAGCTGCAGATGCAGTTGGTACACCACCCATGAATAATAGCTTGATGACAGCTATCTTTATGTACTCTAGTTAGTGGCTCAATTAGTATGCCACCTAGGTTAGCTGAGTTTGGTTTTGAGACCCACATATAGGGTTCACCTATTCCTTTTGTACTTAGAGAGAGTTCTTTTGGCTTTCACAACTAAGAAGAGGAAAACTGTTTTTAGCCTCCACCTTTGTGTGTATTCCCCCATTGTGTATGTGAGAAAGCTGCAAGTGAGACTCCTTACTTCTCTCCCACTCTCTTCACATTAAGTACATTATGGCCCGCAGGGCTTTTTCCAAAATCCTTATTTATTCTTTTTTTACTTTTAAAGGCAATGCATTGGCCTTGATTTTTGTGTGTGTGGAGAATTACAATTATAGGCCTATACTCTTCTATTAATGGGGGACCGTTTCTTTATAAAGCTATTAATTTTTTTGTTTTAAAGGGAACAAAAACCAATGGACCGATAGATCATTACACAGATACACCATGAGGGAAGGGTCCATTCTTGATTTTTATAGCTCTTGGCGAGGAAGCACATCACCTCTCCAACTACACATTGTGTGGCTATATTTACTTTATACATACACACACACACACACACACACAAATGTATGCTTTGTACAGCATCGTAATGTTGGACTAAGAATGGACCATTGAAATAATTTGGGGATAAGTATCTGATCAATCCTTCAAATGCTTTAAAACAAAGAATTATGGTTCATGATACATGTTAAAGGCCCAAACTTCGCTCATGTACGAAGTCATGAAAGAATGATTGAAACCTCTTGATTATGGTAAAGGATTACATATACTATAAAATCCAATATTCCTCTATATGCTTCAAAATAAAAAAGCAGTATTTGGGGCCCATGTGAACCCAATCATCACAACCAATGATACTTGCATACAGTTTCATCTCTATGATATATAGGGGTAGAAGGTATGATCATTGTATGGAGGACAAAAGGTCCAAACTACGAGTCATGACTATCCTAAGAGTGCTCATAAGGTTACATGATTTTTCATGATTAAAATTCATGAGACTTATTGCACATACTTTACTTTAATCTACATAAAAGTGCACGAGGAAATGAAACGACTAACAAAATTTAACCGACTGAGTCGGCCTAAACAAAGATTGGCTATACAAACCTTCCATGCATGCCTTGGCAACTCAAAGCATACCTTCTTCTTGAGCTAGTGCATGAGATTTATGACTCGCCTGACAGAGCGCTTGGGCTTGCATGCAAAGGGATTAGACACATGCAGTTACCACCTTCACGTCTATCAAGCATGTCTCTGTAGTAAGCAAAGCTATAGATTTTATCGACCATAGTGGTTGCTGTGGCAAAATCCACCACGTTTTACATTGTGGGATAAGATTGTCACGAGATGAAACTAGTGTTCATATGGCCTATTCAATGGCTGCTTGCACATAGCCTACAATTTGTCTTGACACACGCTCGATTAACAGCATCTACCAACAAGAAGAAGCTTCGGTTACACACTTAGGATATATAGCTTGGCTTTTGGCGACCTCAGCAATAATATAAGGTAATGCACAAGACTATTTAGTACGAGGCTTTGGCTTGTATTATAGCAGTTGTCGAGTTGATAGAATGCTAGGTTGGGGACAAGGTTTTTTTGAATCGACGTTTGTAATTGTATCTGTAGCTTTCACTGCTCATGCCACCATGACAAACATGATAAGATCAATTAAAACTGAGATGGCATATTGAAGTTTTAACATAGTAATGGTTACTTCTCAAAACTACCGTCGATCAAATCTGCCATTGCATTGATCAGGTAGAGCTGTCGTCGGGTTTACATAAACTATTGGCTACGAAATCCTGATCCTTTGCTAGAAATAGTGCAATCTTGGCAAGAGGTAGCATATGATGGACTGGTAAAAGCCATATGGTCTTCTTAGATTATATAGCTACATAAGTGCATGACCAAAACACTAGGGACTCGTGGGAATTATCTGCTACCATGCAGGTAATTAATTAACTAGCTTATGGATAATACAAACTTGGATTTCTCTTACTGAAAGGCCGACCGATTCTTATGGTACGTGAGTACTTATAAAAATGGAGCTATACTACGGAGTACCAAGCTAGTCTACTCTTTGCAACAAGAGACATTTTCCAAGAGGTATCACGGCTTACGACTTTCAAATTTTAACAATAAAAACGACTGCTTATATAGTCATGTATATGAATGCATTGTGGTGTTATCGACCAGTTATTAATTCACCAAGACTTGTCTATCTTCACTAAGACTTGTCTATCTTACCATCCTATATGGGATTGGCTATGGAATACTTGGGCTATGGAATTAATCCCATTATGTTGTTTTTAGTGAATCTATGTGTGTGATAAGATATGAAAATGACTCTGACAAGTCTTTTTTCTTTTGTTTGGCCTTATGGGGAGGTAGGGCAACAAATACCTTAGTAAAAAGAGACATTTTAGATAAGGCAAATATGGCTTCCACATAGGGATATAACCCTGTATTATTATGATCATAGTCTTTTTTGGTGTATTGACTAATTGACCTTTTTTTTAATGAGAATTCCTTATAAATTATGATGGGAATTCTCTCACGACCCCATACTGGGAATTTGTATAATGCCAGTTCTGGAAAGAGAAATACATGGAGCATCTGGATACCTGTGACTCAAACATTGGGGTGCCACACGATGCACCGCCGTCCAAGGTCGATAAGATTTGCTATTATAAATATCTTATGGTGTTGTGACATCAATAACAAGTGGAGCTGTGCTTTGAAGCCTGTAGTCCCACAATCTAAGGTTCTTGTTCTAACTTGTCCTTGTTGTGGATGGATGCAGGTGAGTGGATCTCCTTCAATATCATTGGGTATTTATAAATTAGCAAATTGAATATATTTTCAATCCCTTCGTATAAAAATTATCTTATCACATATTGTCTTGATTGATAAATCTAAGATGGATAATGTTTGTCTTGAAATGCACACACACACATATTACTTGCAATATGGGAAAAGTATATCTTTTAAATCAATTAATTTCTATATTGATGATTCCTCTCTTTTCTTGCATGTTCTCAATGCGAGTGAACATTTGGAGTCAGCAAAGAAGATAACAAAGTTGCATACAAGATCGAAGGATGATGAAAACATCATATAGACTGTGCATCAATGATAAATTATGAGCTCTTGTGAGCATATCCTTACTCATGTGTTTGTTGGGCTTCAATTCTCGCCCGTGGTGCTTGATTTAGCAATGGATCAGTTCAGAAGTGTGGCGGTCATGGGAAGCGCTCGGATACAACGAACCCAAGGTTATCGAATGAACATTATTTCTTGAAAAGCAAAAAAATAATATAGACTAATCATTTTGGCAGGCACATCATTTTTTGATGTGGAAACATAAAAAGGGTCTTCTTCTATTGCCTAATTTTGCAATTACATAAATGTAAACCTTGATATAGATCATATATAAACACAATTGCATCATTTTTTATTATGGCAACAATAAAAAGGTCTTGTTGTATCGGCAAATTTTACAATTGCATGAATGTGAATGACTAAATCAAACGGGTCTCAAAGTACTAATTCAAACGGACGCGGAGAACCTTCCTCTAGGTCGATGCCACCTACTAGTTTGAACCATGCCTTGCGCAACGCTAGTTTATTCGGTATATGGAGACCATCCATCGAGTGGGCAGCTGAAATACAGTGCTTGTGCCTGCGCAATGTTCTGAACCTGTGCCACCTAAGAGAAAGTGTTCCCTCTATCCACTTGTACTTCATTGGCAACATCTTTATAAAACTTGACGTGTGAACGGCGACATCCGACGGGCATCCTTGATGGGCAGACGAATGGTCTGAACCCACCCTAAGCAAAACAGATGACCCCATGGTGGCGGCCATCCTCCACTTCTATTTTGTCATCGCTCCGACCGGTGGGTGTGAATCCACCCTTAGAGCCCCATTCAAATTGTAGAGCTCCCAGAAGCGTATCTACGTGTCCTTCTCCTTCACAATGCAAATGAAAGAGGAGAGAGCTCAGAGAGCTTATTAGAGGAGAGAGCTATGGTGGAGAAAGCTCAGAGATCTTAGAGGAGAGAGCTCAGAGAGCTATGGTGGAGTGGTGGTGGGGAGTTTTGGGGGCAGCCATCCCTGCCGTTGCAGTTCAGCAGATGTTGCGAGGAAGCAAACGCAGAGCCGAAGAGGAACGCATTCGAGGAGCAGGCCGCGAGAAGGGCTCCGACGACATCTTCGTTTGCCAGCGCGTCTGCACCTCCAAACGGATGCTCAACAAGGTCGGAGCCTTTTCTAAAGACCCTACCCCCAACACCTGTGTTACGGTTTGCGGCGTTTCCGAGGTCGACGCTTGTGCAGATGCCTGCGCTCGCACGGTATGCTCCAATCAGCACCATATCCCCAATTGGAACGACATCTGCCTGCGTCGCTGCCAAAACCAGTGCCTCAAGCTGCAGCCTGCTAGTCCTTAAGGTGTTCTTTGGCTGCTTACGCTCAGAAGTCAGTGATCGTAGTGAGATTCCAAGATTTTTCAGTCTGTAAATGTGAGATGACGGACTTTAAAGAGCTTTGCAATGCTCAACTTTCTCTCCATGGCTTCACGGTCGAAATCAGATCTTGTTTGTTTGATAGTTTTACACAAACTGCTGAGCTCGGTTTTGACCCAGTTTCTTAAGATCGTAGATGAGATTTGTCACAACAAAGTCTTTGAAGCCAAGCTTTTAACGTCTGGAACACCGGCAAGGAGGGTTTATTGACCTGAAGTCTTGATTGTAGCGTAAGCAGTATTAATGAATGTCATCTTTTGAATGCTTTTAGCCAATATTTAATATTTTACAAGAGTGCAGGCTTTGGATAAAAGTTTTCAAAGATTGCTTTTCATGCAACTACTTACATTTTTGTCTAATTTTAACCTTGCAGTGCCATGCAAATTGCTCTCATATATTATATATAAGCAAGTTAAAACGACCTTTTAAGTTACATCTTAAGGCAACTTATTTGCTGAACAAGGAAAATTTTCCTTCTAGTTGGCTTATGAATAGTTTTTTGCAGGCCAATAAACAGTTTGTGTTTCAGCCTTAGCAAGGGACGATGTGTGGAGTAGCTTTGCTCCTTTTGTCATCGTGTTATATGGAAGAACCTGCTACTGGCGATTCTGTATAATTTTAATATGGTGCTGAAGGGCTTGAATACAATTGTGGGCATGAGTTTACAGGCTCCAAATTTTCACTTTGCTATTGTGTTATCTGATTTCTTGAAGTGCTCAACAACAATACACTTTGAAAAATGCTAGGGAGTTGTACATCTAATATATGGTGGCACCACTTCGCAATTCTAGACAATAGGCAGCAATTACTAATCTGGCTCAGGAATGCAAACTGGCAGGCCAAGTGAGGAAAAATGGGAGAGGTGAGGGTAGACTAGATAAGAATGAAACACTCCATACTTTTGTTGCTACAGGCGTACAAATTTTTTCTTTAGGTTAAATAAGTACGATGATGAGTTTTCAATCTTATGAGTGACTATCGTGAGATTGAAACTGCACTATGTTGTGTTATGAGAGGATGAGTTTGGGAATGTTCCTGGATTCATCTAGGTATATAAATATGTACGATGAACTCCCAGATATGAAAAGCCCAGAGATGGCAATTTTTAATAGGCTTTTTCCTAGAAGTGCCTGTTTGGGAGAGGAAATATTTTCTCTGAAAGCAAATTGAAAGATTATCATCTGCACGGGCAGTTGCAGCTTAGCTTATAAAGGTAGACCTCTTTTCAAAGTTCTGCTCCTAAGTTCACTGCAGACAAAGCCTCCAATGCACCTCCTTATGCTCTCCTACAGAGTGGAGGTCTGCACTTAGGTACCTCCGTGGGACTTCTCAGTGAGGCTAAGCATCATTGAATATATAAACAATACAGCTGGGCTTACCCAGTTGGGGAGAGCAGCCTCATGCTGACCCAGTCGGGTGCCGGTGTACTTGTCTCTATCTCTTTTGTTATGTGGTGTGAATGCATTTAAAGTTGTGGTATTTTTAGGTGGAATTTATAAAAGTTCTAAAATTCTAAGTTTATTAAGTTATTCGACTGGAAATCATGCTTCCATGTGAACACGACTCTGACACATGAGGTGGGCAAACAGCCAGCCAAAAGCCTGCAAGTTGGCCAAGTTTTGGAGGGGCATTCAGTACAGATCTTTGGACAAAACCCCCCCTGGGAAATCCAGAGTTCTAGATCAAGACTCAAATATAGGACTATTACAATGATCTTTCCTTTCAAAGTGGGACTTAGATGTACAATGATTGAGAATCATCCAAGAAAGTAGCCACTGGCGATACCGGGTGGAGAAAGCCGCATAAATGGTCTTGTGTCCCACTTATCCCTGAAACATAGGAAACTCAGATTCTACATGTTAGAGTTAGTATAGAAACCGTAGACTCTGGAACACATAACCCAAATAACGTTTTTAACCAAAATGAGGTTAGACTGTTTGGAAATCGAAGGGAACATGTTTAGTATAAATAAAATCAGTTTTTGACCTGTACCTGCTGTACTGCCGACCTGTACTGTCCATACAGTCCTGCTGCATCGCCTTTGTGCTGCCCTGCCCCAGGTCCTTTGACCCTGTCCATGGGTTTCTAACAAAATGATGAACCTTGTTATATTATCACTAAAGTATGCAATCTCAAAGACAAAAGAAGCTAATCAAAATGCATTCGAGTAATGGTGGCCATGACAAAAATGCATGCGAGTAATGGTGGCCATGACAAAAATGCATGCGAGTAATGGTAGCCATGACAAATGTTTGGAAGTGGTTCCACCAAATACAAAAAGTTCACCACGAGGGTATGAACATTTTTCAAGGTTGGCAACCATCTCATCACACCATAAGTATAAGATGATCATGCTTTATTTATGATGTAGGATACTCATGTTGTCATTGGTAAAGAACTACATGAACACCATGCATATCTTAATGCAAGACTCATGAATGTTTTTATCCTGGACACCCCTTAGTATAAATCAAAGATTTCTTTGCTTGTTAAAAGCATAGCAAGAATCCATGGATTCCAACAACCTAAACCACATTAGGGAAAAACAACAGCATAATGCAACACTTGAATGAGAATTCTCTCCCAACCTTGAGTTATGCCATATGGTGTAGTCTTAAAAAGAAAGTAAACATGCAGTGGACCCCATGCATATGTGCACATATGTATATAATATATACACAGAGACACCTTCATAAGACTAGAACATATCTAATCTTACAAATTAATTTTCTTTAGTAAAATAAGCCAAAGAACAAAGGAAAGAAGGGTTAAATACACTGCTAATATTCAAGAAACTGTAATAGCTTTCACTAGCTATATAGTTAAGTTCACAGATCCCTCGAGGATAAACTCATCCGTCGAAAGAATTTGGATCTCGTACATAAATTCTTTAAAGTTTGAAACATTTGGGACACATAAGTAATCTATGAATTTCCTAATCTGACTAAGTTCATGAAGAACAATAGGATGAGTCTCACAAGAGATCAATCGTTACATAGAAGTTTGCTAAGAAAACAGCACAATTAGTGCCAATTGGATTACCAGTACAACTCTGTGCACATTTCAAAATTTGTAAAAAATACAAATTTTGAGAGTTGAAACATCAGCCTTGCATTTTGATCTTACAAAGTTTTAAGAGTTAAAAAATCAAAATGCAAGGGTTATTTTTCAACCCTTAAAACTTTGCAATCATCTTTTTCATCTCTGCAATTTAAAACTTGTGGAACAAGCTTTCTTATTCGTGACTTTAAATCTTCCAAATTTATCTTGAAATAGAGTGTAATTAAATCAATTGTTTCAAGCAAGATTGGAGTACATTTCTCTTAAAGAAGAAGGCTAATCAAAAGTAGTCCACATTCTCTTCATTCAAGCTCATTAAACAACTTCTATCAAGCCACCACTTGGAGCAACAAGGAACCAAGCCTCTCAAACATGACTAGCTTCAATCATTCTTTATCTGACATGGTCGTAACTAACCCATACCACATGGTAGCTTCTAGGAAGTTCAAGGACCAAGAGCATGGCCGACTGGTTACTATCCAATTTCTCACTAATCGACGTCGGTTGATCAATCAGACCTAAACCCACACCAAGTAAACCCACACCAAGTGGCTATTGGAGCATTCTCGCTCATCCATTCTAAGAGTGAATTGATTCTTGAGTGCCATTATGATGTAGCTCATATTTTAACTTGGATGGGATCCTTCAAGCTTGTTTAGCACTCATATGTAGTCACTGCTAACTGAACGTGTGAAAGCACCTTACATTGCAAACTATCCGAATGATCATTAAAAATGCCATAGCATCCTTGAGCACCATAGCATCCTTGAGCACCCACTCTTGAACAACCAAAGGGATTAGTTTCCTTTACTATGCATCCACTTGATCCTTGGGACTTCAGTAATCTCCCATATTCCTCTTGCAACCAGGTGTCTCCAAAACTTTATCTTCTAGATGAATGTTGGATGCCATGTCACGATATGTAGAAAACCTAAAAGAGATTTCCAAGAAAACACACATTGCAACTAAAGTCACCTTCCTTTTTTCAAGTAAAGGCCTCGTCCTCGTTTGTCAAAGAGGATCACTCATGCCAGTCTTTTGAGCTCTCACTTCCTTGGCTCTTATACCATGTCAAAAAAATATAAGAATGCACCAAACAGAGCTCACTAATGATGTTGGTGGCCCATGGGCATGTCATAGTAGCTAGTCCTTGTTATATGTGATGGAGCTTATGGTTTTCAACCCCTCTTTTCAAGTAAAGGCCTCGTCCTTGTTTGTCAAAGAGGATCATTGATGCCAGTCTTTTGAGCTTTCACTTCTTTGGCTCTTATACCATGTCGAAAAAATATAAGAATGCACCAAACAGAGCTCACTAATGACGTCGGTGGCCCATGGGCATGTCATAGTAGCTTGTCCTTGTTATATGTGATGGATCTAGCTTATGGTTTTCAACCTTGTTGAGTGACTATCACAAGGTTGAAACTTAATTAAGTAAAATAAATAAATAAATAAATAAATGGGGCTGTAACACAATGGTGTCGGAATATTAGGGTCACCTCCACACTTGTGAGCCCAGAAGCACATTCGGGAGGATGATGTTGATTATAGGATGGATAAAGGGGGTTTGTTTACGCTGCCATGTGGGCAGCAGATTGGCTGCAAAGCAAGTTTTCATTATATGATTTGTAGCATCTTTTAGTTAGCTGGTTCATTGTTAAGAAGAGTAATAGGGGAGGATTCACTTTGAATTTTAATACAAAATTACCAATAGTTTTAACATAGCTATTAGCATTGAAAGGAAAGCAAGACAACTCTCTCAAAAGACAAAGCATCCATGGCATGTAGGGTTTAGAGAAAGGATGATTGTGAATATGGGTCTTTTCCCTAACAAGGCTGGTCCATGGTGTATTTCTATCAATTATTTCATAGCAGATACAAAGTTACCTAAAACCTTAACATGACAATTCATAGGCCTAGTGTCCAATGCCCATATAACACAACTTATAGAAAAGAGAGATTTTGTTCAAAAGTGATTCCTAGTGTACGGATCAATACAATGCTTGTAGAAACCTCAATGCTCCGACATATCCCATGTTTGAGAATCAGCTTTGCGGATCAATACAATGCTTGTAGAAACCTCAATGCTCCGACATATCCCATGTTTGAGAATCAGCTTTCAATTAGTCAAAGGGATCTCACAATCTTTTTCCACAGACCCAAGCACTTCTTTTTTCCCCAGAAAAAAGGAACTTCTATTTATGCTTGAAATAAACTACCATACAAATCAGCAAAACCAACTTGTGTTGGCCATGATTCAAGCACTTCTTCACAAGCTGCAAGAATAGGGAAGCAGCCTATATGCTCAATGATTTTTAGGAAGAGGCTGCAAAACTCTAGTGCATTGATTGAAGAAGGTTTACTGCACTACAGGAGGAACACCCTTGACTATGAGTGACTATCATGAGATTGAAACTGCACTATGTTGTGTTTTTAGAGGATGAGTTTGGGCATGTTCTTGGATTCATCTAGATATATGCTTTTGCCGTATTAGTGGACATGCAAATTTCACCTTGTGAAGTTTTCGTCCATGCTGCGGCCTATTGCTATTGTGACAATTCTTTCTATCTTAAGTGGTGCGTTACCCTACCAGCTAGATTTAGATGCTCGTCTGGGAGAGACTAAAATGAAATCGTTTAGTCTTCACCAGGAGCTATAGCTTGAATGAAAAGCTTTTGGACTACTTTCTCCTTTAGTGCTAGTCTTCGTCATGGCTGAGTCTGCTCTTCACCTCCGGACTACCGACAGAAACTCAATACAAAGACTTTGTATAAATGGATGCTTTGGGCATGTTCCTGGATTCATCTAGATATGTACACTCTTGACGTTGGCAAATTGAGAAACCACGTTAAGATGAGAGAGAGATTTAAAAATATTTTGATGGAGAGCTGAGGAAAGCAAACTAGATGGTGAATGAATTCATCTTAGAAGTTGATGTAGGATGATAGATGAATGCACTGGAGTAGACAAATTGAGAAATGGAGTCCAGATGAGGGAGATATGCCAAGATACAACATTCAGCATCAATGGAGCACATGATAATAAGAACACCTTGAGGGTGCACAAGAGCATGTAAAGATGAAGATGCTAGAATGAGGAGACACATGGGGCAGATCTGGTACTCATCGAATGAGGCTGGAAGGCATGGGCAGTAAAGGCTTTACAGGCAAGGCATGGGCCTGCCATCTGACCGGGCATACAGTTGCCTAGTTCTATGTTAGTCACAGTGCAGGTCTGCAAATAAAGGTTGGCCTAATATGCAGGTAGGGATGGAAAGAGGGGTTAACCCCCCTAGATGTGAGGTTGGCCAGGTGAGCTGGCCAGCCAGTCCATGGGCTTTGGCCTAGATCCATGTGGTAGAATAGCCCTCCCTATCAACGGAACCCTTGTGGCTCCATTCTCCCATCCATCAGAGCCACTGAAGCATCATGTTAGCACGTGGCAAGGAAGGAGAGATATCAGCAGAGATAGGAGTTTTGTCCTCCATGAGACTGCTCAGTCCTTGGCTGTAGGTAGGTACTGCCTAATGAGTGTACTTTGTGACGGTTATGTATCAGCCATGTGCTCTTATTTGTGGAGCATAGGAAAGGTCATTTGCTACCTATCTCTGAGTCATAGACCCACTTGGTAGCAATTACAATTTGGAAGGTGACTAAAGCTTTGGAGCTGAAGCCAAGAAACAGTTGATGCCACAGGCAAAGATTGCGGTCTTAGCTCAGGTCAAAGAATGGGAGAACAAGAATGCTGAGGCAAGGGCCCTCATCATTGGTATGTGGTAGAGGTAGTGATTTCTGACAATCTTTAAGGACCCATACAAGACTAACAAACTCTACGAGGACGTTGATGCCACAGGACTAATCTGGCACAGTAGGCATAGCAAATTAAGGTTAAGTGCAGGAAATAAGAGAGTAGATCGGATCTGTATGAATTGTAAAATGTCTGCACCCATTGTTGTAGAAGATTTTACATGCGTCTCTATGTGTCAGATAATGGATGTGGCAAGCTCTTTACAGCCTAGCCATTGCAACGTAAAGTTGCCAGTATCACTAACTCTCAAGATCCACTCACAGATGATGTGGGCACAGAGGTATTGCAAGCATACATTTACACATCTAGGGAGATATGCACAGCATAATGAACACTCACAATCCTACAAAACAATCACTCTCAGTTAAGCTTAGACCTGCAGCACGATGCCAGTGTCTGGCTACTTACGTGAGGCATGTGCTGCGTTTGCGCACCTTTACTGTAGGCTTCACTGAGAGGCTTGATTCCTCTATTTGGTCCTGAACCTATAGGGTCCCACCAACCTCCCTCTGATGATTGACCAGCTGCTGCTGGTTGACAATGTCTGGCTACTACTTAGGTGAGCCATGTGTTGCGGTTTGCATGCCTCACTGTTGTCTAGGGCTAGGTTAGTCACGATGCAGGTCTGCAGATAAGGGTTGCCCTAATCTGCAGGTAGGGATGGAAAGAGGGGTTAACTCCCCTGATGTGGGGTTGGCCAGGTGAGCTGGCCAGCAAGTCCATGGGGTAGAATAGCCCTCCCTATGAACGGAAGCCTTGTGGCTCCATTCTCCGATCCATCAGAGCCACTGAAGCATCAGGTTATCATGTGGCAAGGAGGAAGAGATACCAGCAGGGATAGGAGTTTTGTCCTCCATAAGAGTGCTCAATCCTTGGCTGTAGGTAGGTCATCCCCCAGGCTCCTACCATGTACTTTGTGACGGTTTTGTACCAGCCATGTGCTCTTATTTGTGGAGCATAGTGAAGATTGTTTGCTACTTATCTTGCTGGGTCATAGACCCACTTGGTAGCAAGGAGAATTTGGAAGGTGACTACTTAAACTTTGCAGCTGAAGCCCAAGGAACAGATGCCACGGGCAAAGATTGTTATACCTGCGGTCATAGCTCAGGTCAAAGAGTGGGAGGACAAGGATTCTGAGGCAATTGCCCTCATCATTGGTATGTGGTAGAGGTAGTGATCCCGGACAATCTTGAAGGACCCGTACAAGACTAACAAACCCTATGAGGATGTTGATACCACGGGGACTAATCTCGCACAGTAGGCATAGCAAAATTAAGGTAAATGCATGAAATAAGAGAGTCGATTGGCTCTGTATGAATTGCCCAAATGTGTGTAACCTTTGTTGTTGAAGATTTTACATGCGGCTGTGTGTGTCAGATAATGGATGTGCCTAGCCAGTGCAGCGTAAGGTTGCCAGAATCACTAACACTCAAGCTCCACTCACAGATGACGTGGGCACGGAGGTATTGCAAACATACATTTACAATAATGAACCGTCAAAATCATACAAAACAATCTCTCAGTTAAGCTTAGACCTACGGCAAGATGCCAGTGTCTGGCTACTTAGGTGAGCCATGTGCTGCGGTTTGCACGCCTTTACTGTAGGCTTCACTGAGAGGCTTGACTCCTCTATTTGGTCCCGAACCTATAGGGTCCCACCAACCTGCCTCTGA
This sequence comes from Dipteris shenzhenensis, assembly GCF_047967505.1. NCBI lineage: Eukaryota > Viridiplantae > Streptophyta > Polypodiopsida > Gleicheniales > Dipteridaceae > Dipteris > Dipteris shenzhenensis. The sequence goes on along the minus strand of NC_141600.1, from coordinate 53,472,646 downwards.
CAATCGACCAGCTGCTGCTGGCTGACAGTGTGTGGCCACTTAGGTGAGCCGTATGCTGTGGTTTGCGTGCCTTTACTGTAGGCTACACTGAGAGGCTCGACTCCTATCTGGTCCCGAACCTATAGTGTCCCATCAACCTGCCTCTGATCGACCAGCTATTACTGGTTGACCCTGTTGCAGGTGCTATATAAGCCCCCAGCCCTCCGTTCATGTGCCTTTTCAGACAGCCCCAGTCAAAGGCTCCTATCTGCCACCTTCGCTGGCCTTTCTTGCAGTCCACATGGCTATGCACCAGCTTCCTTTTAGAAACCGTGGAGATCTCTTAGTAGTCTCTTAACCAAGCTGGCATTGAGCTTTCCTCAGGTCTGACTTTTGACTCTACCAAAATGACTTGTAATCCCTCTTTTTCCTTGGCCTGCTGGTCTTTGTCAATGTCTTCAACCAGATCATTAACATAACTGTCCAACGTCATGCCCATGATTCCACTGTCAGCATCACTGTGGAGGCCATAACACATCTTCAATAGACAAGCAGAAGACTCTGAATGCCTCTGTCCCAATTCTTCCTTTATTGTTTTGGAACGATTTCACTCTCCTCCCAAAGAAACATTGTGACCAACGTGCAACTGAATTCAACTCTCATGCTCAGAGCCTATTCTTCAACTGCCTGTTTTTGTACTGTAGCAAGGCAGGTACCTACCTGTCTGAAGTACCCACCAGAGCAATAGCTTCATGAATCTTTGAGCTCACATATTGGTTGGTGTCACTAACTACCTCACAATCTGCCTCCAATGGCTCTTCTTTTCCTCAGTGTAGATGGTCTTGTTCTCAACAGAATCTGAGCAACATTTGTTGTTGTTTTTTCATTGCAAAGAACTTTGATTTCTTGACCATTGCTCAATATCGGAGACGGGCATTGTCACATCTTGGCCAACAGATCTCTCGGCAGCCTCCCCCGTAGAAATACCGTATCCACCCCCTATAAATCTCGCCCAACCCCCCCAACAACTCGCCAATCTCGTCCTGCCACCCCTTCCTTCTTTTCTTCTTGAACTCTTCCTCTTCTTTTTTCTATCTGCCTTCTTCTTGTAGTCATGCACAATTAATAGCACTCTCTCTTTTCCTTTCTTTATTGTCAAAATTATTCTCATCTTTCTTTGGCTTACCCTATTTGGGCTTGCCTTTCCCATTAGCCACTCCTTTCTCTAAAGTTTCTAATCATTGGCTCCTTCATACTTCTTGTATCATGCTTCTTTTGACACTGCCAATGGTCTTGCCTTCTTTAATGTAATTGGATTCAATCACAAAGCTCTTGAAGTTCTTGGGAACCATTTTCAATACAAGCATGGCAAGCCTTACCAACTATCTCTAGTTGATATGGGATTACTTTCACTTTTTATTAGGTGCTTGTGAACATCTTATGACCAATTGGCACCAATTGATATGAGATTACCTTCAGTTTTATTAGGTGCTTATGAACAAGATCTCCTTATGACCAACTTCGCCAATTGATATGTGATAAACCATCGCTTGTTTATTAGGTGCTTATGAACAAGATCTCCTTGTGACTAAGTGTTGCCAATTGATATGATTACCTTCAGTTCGCATAAAAGAGAATCTTTGTTGTATGTTTTGTTCATTTGATGCTTCAAAGGCACTATTTGCAAATTCAATGTGGGAAATCACATTATCTGAGGTTGTTCTTTCCTCCCACTCTTCCACCACATTGTTTGGACACCTCACAGTGTCTTTCTTCCCACTCTTCTACCACATTCTAGGTTTATATGCACAGTGACTTGACTTGAGGCATCCACAATATCCATGGGCTCAACTTTGTTCTTATGGTTACCTTTGGATGCATGAAACCTAGACAATAGTACTTTGCCAAGATACTTATGTGGACAACCAAATGCATCTTCAAATGAGATGGTAAGTCTATTGGACAAGCTCACTTTTAGCTTGGTTGGCTAGATGCACCAAACCCAAACAATTGTACGTTACCAAGGTACTTATGAGGAGGATCAAGTGAATCTTCAAATGAGATGGTTAGTGCTGAAAGAATAAGATACATGCACATACTCAGTGGTGAGTGCATGGTTGTAGTGAAACACCATTTCTATTTTTTGAAAAGTGTCTAGGCATTTTCAAACACTTGGGAATAGACAACATGTTCTAATTTTTCCTAGCCCCATTCAAAAGTTGCAATTGGGGGGTGCACGTTGCCTTGCATGAGCTTCATTGAGCTGCCCAATCAAATTCTGTCTATTGTCCTACTTACACTTGAAGATCTCTGATTGTGTCGTTGCATATAATTGGCAAAGTTATATTTAACCTCATGCACTTGGAGGGGATTCTGTCCCATATATTGCTCATATGTCTTTGGGAATAGGCCTTGATGCTCAGTGAGCAAAGCGAGTGCCATGTCCTCAAGCCAATATAGCAACAAATGAATCAATAGAAAGTAGAATCAGATGTAGAAAGAAAGCGACTAAATCAATAGAAGAGTAAGTGATGCTTTAAGGTCAAAATGCATTAGAAAAGGAAGTGATATTTTTATGACCCCTCTTCCTTTACCACCCCTCCCCTCCCTTTCCACTAATTAACAACTTCAATAATTTCTTCGTGTTGGGGGACCTGTTGGCATTTTCCAAATTCCAATCTCTCTTGCTTTGGTCCTTTCTCATAAGGTTTTCACCAAGAAAAAGCAAAAATATTCTCTCCACATTACAATTGCACTTAAGTATATTTCAATTTGACAATGCAATGGCAATAAGAGTATGAGTAAGGAGACTTTGAATTTTATGTGAGAGGAAGGGGCAAAGCATATTGACCTTTGTAGTATTGGATGACTCTATCCATTGGACCCTATGACAAATGTGCCACCCATATCTGAGAATGGTCATGTTTGCTCCAAAAAGTAAGAGATGATCACCTGTGTGTCTTGGTTATAGTAATCTCATTTTTACAAGGCTTCAACTTTTTGTGATGTAGGAAGTGGTTTGGAATCTCCAAGATAGTGTGACACGTTTGTGAGACAAGCTTACAAAGGAAGAAAGACAATGTTGTATTTGACATAGGTAACTCACAAGAAGAGAGAAGAGAGAAAGGATAGAGGGGATGGTTACAAGATTTCACAAGGAGAATGAAGATATGTTGAAAGAAACTCTCAAACTCAATTATGAGCTCATTATGTCATCTTAAACAAATGCAAACTAAAGCATACAAGCATAAATACAACCATGGATTGTTTGGTAGTTGGTGGTGGAACAAGGAATGTCGGGTGTGTTGAGATTCTAACATCAAGGTGATTGGAGCATGGTATTGTGGATAGAATTTTGGATGTAGTTGTGGACGACTTTATAGCTTATAAATTACGTGATACCTTGTGTGTTATGGATCATAAGGAGTGTTTATTTGTAAGGTTGATAGCTAATACCCATTTCTCGTGATAGCTTACCCATTTCTAAGGTTGACAGCTAATACCCATTTCTCGTAAGGTTGATAGCTAATACCCATTTGTAAGGTTGATAGCTAATACCCATTTCGAGTGATAGCTAATACCCATTTGTAAGGTTGATAGCTAATACCCATTTCTCATGATAGGTAATACCCATTTCTAAGGTTGATAGCTAATACCCATTTCTCGTAAGGTTGATAGCTAATGCCCATTTCTCGTAAGGTTGATAGCTAATACCCATTTCTCGTGATAGCTAATACCCATTCAATGTAAGGTTGACAGCTAATACCCATTTCTCCAACCACTCTGCAGAGATTGTGGCATAGGCCATGCTTGTATGGATTGTCCCATGAAAAATAAGGTCCCACAACAAAATGAGACTAAGCTTGACGTCCCAATCGGCATTATTGGGATGGGCCATCAAAGTCTAGGGCTAGCAAGCGTAATATCACACCCTGTGAATGTAATTACTTACCAACAAAAAGAGGCCACTAAGGACCCTAATATTCCAATTCAATCAAGAAGACCTCTTCAAAAGAAAGCACAAGTGCCTCTACCTCCGCCAAGTAATGAATAGCCAAGCTCATCCACATCAGCTCTCGAGCCTCAAATAAAAGAACGTCCATACCCGAATGCAGAAGTGGAGAAGGCTCGATTTGATACTTCAACAATGGGTATAAAAAAAACAAGCTCAATTTGAGGCCAAGAAGCAAGCACAAGATCCAATCCCTGACTTGGCCCCACTGAGTATTGATACTGTACTCGAATCTTTGTTCCAACAACAGGATCTTCAACATAATGTACCGCCATGCCAACTTGAAGGAGCCACACTCTCTAGCATTCTAAGTAGCCCTATGTCAATTCCCATTCTCTAGCATGCCCACATTGAAGAATTAATGTGTTTCTTATGAACTCACTCGGACAAAGCCTACCTACTTGTCGAAGAGATAGTGGCTCGCCTTGCATGGTCTCGTCCTCCACCGGACCCGTGGCGAACACACCTAATCCCTCCCTTCCAAGCATCTCTCGCTGCTCCTTCAAAATTTCTTGAGCCTCTGCGTGATTCAGTTGTTCATCCAAACTGGCCTCTTGAGACCCTACACCCTCTGAAAGTGTGTCCATAGACATCTCGGGATGCTCCTGCTAAGTACTTTGCCAAGGTACTTATATAGAAAACCAAATGCATCTTCAAATGAGATGGTAAGTCTATTGGACAAGCTCACAATGTATTTCCTTTGCATGTATTTTCTCGGAATGTATTTCCTTTGCATGCACCACCACCCACGTACGTGTGGTGTCCAGCTTTCGCCACCTTTATATACTGCCTCCAACTGGCTCTTACCTTCACTTTTTGTGTTGCCTTCCTCAACGAGTGTCCTTGCGCAGGTTTTTTCTCTTGGCTTCCACCTCCCAACAGGTACCTCTTATTCTCGTCTCTTTTCTTCCTTTACTTGATACCTCAGATTCCCTTCTCCCTCCCACATTCATCGCTCATTACTACGTTTGGTCTCTGCACCGTGGCCTTTCATCCATTTACACGTTGTTAACATTGAGTAAGGTCGTAGAGAGATTTTCTTGGCCTCCTTTAAGCGATGGCTCGAGCCACTTTTCATTCTCCTCACAGTTTTGCTTCGGGGTGTCCTGGCAGCCACCTTTCTTGCTTCCTTCTTAGTCTCCAACTAAGTTGACGTCTCGGAGCTCTAGCTCTCTAATTTCACTGCTCTAGTTATTGTTAGAATAGTCGCCTGCTTTATGGTCACCCTTTTACATTTCTACCTTATTTCATAGCTCTATTCCCCTCGCTTGTTCTTTGGTTGCCTGTGCACTTAGAAAACTTACGTAACGGCATTCCTTATGTACATACAGCTTATGTACGACATCCTCTCCTTGTCGTGGCCATTGAGATTGCAAAGCGACTCTAGCTACTAGTTGGAGGAATTGCCCAAACCTTATTTATGAGTGGCATTCCTCGTCTTTTGTTGTCCTTTGCGACTGAACGCTTAATTAATACTACGTCTCCTTCTAGAGTATTACTACTATGTATACAAATTATCCATTTAAGCTCTACGTAGCCTCTTCTTTAAGCTCTTGCTACTTAGCTTAACTACTGCACTCCACGTTTCATGATATATGGTGGCGTATAACCTTTTTTCCTTCTTCACGACCTTTGCTACTGGCTTGTCTGCCCTTTACGCGTGCTACCGCCAGAGCTATCACCAGAGTTGTTCTCATTTCTACCTTCACACCATGATTATGATCTCTTAGAGCAATTGCATTCTTTTATGACCTGTTCTTCTGTGTGGTGACTCTTTAGTTATAAGTGTTGGCTCATTTGGTGCTTTATTTTAAGTCCGGAGCTGGAATTATTCTCTTGCCTTAGCTCTCTTAGCTTGCGTACCTGAGTGGCTCTATACCTCTGATTGAGTGTCTTTGCTCTTGCTCTCTGTGAGCTTTACGATATTTAGTTATACTCTATATCAAGTCCATAGTATCGCTAACTTGTCCTTTATATATATATATATATACACACACTTTCATTTACCTTTCTTTTTACTCTTAAAATTTGCTTGTAATTTGTTTCCTTTTCCCTTATTATTAGCGCTCTAGTATATAGACGTACTTTTAATGAATTGTATATTTATACTTTGTTTATTTGTTAATCCACATTTATATGCTAGCTTATGCTTGATGATAGCCCAAAATTTTATATATATATATATATATATATATATATATTATATATATATATATGCACACTAATAAATATATAGGTAATGTTATATATTTATCATTGTGCTTTAATTATTGTTAGTTTGCTTTAATTTTGTCTTATTCATGCTTCCACAAACCGAATTTTTCTTTTAATGGTGCATGTTATTATTTGACTATAATGAGAAAGGCAATAATTTAACCACTTTATCCTATAAATGCCCTATAAATTTCTTATTAAATGATCACTTTATTTGACTTTAAAATGTAATTAATTTATTATATGATTTCCTTATAAATTTCTTAGGTAAGCTTAACTTTTAATTGTAATCTTTTTATTTTTTAATTTTATTTCTTTACACTCATAGTAATATTTAATTATGCAAGTAAATTATGCCCCCTCTGTTATTTTTCTAACTTCTTTACCCTCTAATGACCAAGTAAACCCTCATCGCTTTCTTAAAATAGGAGTTCATCATTCATTTCTTTTGAAACTTCTTAGGAGTTTTGTCATTACCTAACCATATACTTAGGCAAGCATTTTTCTTTTCAACTATAGACTTGTTTTAAATTATTTATGGTTATTTAACTTTTTATATCAGTTTCTAACCATATATGATTTGCTTATGATTTCAATCAAGGATGTGGAACATCGTCCTTGAGTAGTGTTGTTAGAAATTGAGATGATCTCTGAAGGGTGTGGAATAACCCCATGGGATTTTTAACTTATGTCACAATGGTTGGGGACAAACCTCCATATCAATTAAATTGGCACACATAAATGCATGCATGCAAAACTAGTTAAATATGTCACATATTTTCTGGTTTTAGTGTAATAGCCTCTAGGGTTATGAGTTCTATTCATTGTGATAAGTTCCATTAATTTACTATTTCTTTTTTTCATTTATAAGGGTGTGGAATACCCCCCTTGTTTAATTTTTAAATAAGAGGGTAAATATCTTTTGTAAGATTTGTGATTCCCTTTGTGTAATTGTTAAATTTTAATTATGATGCCCCATCTTTTTTAATCATTTGAGACTCTTGATAGGTGTCTTGCTCTATGGTATAAGTGATAACAAGCTGGGGTTTACAAAAATTACCTGTCTTCCCTCACAAAACTATTATGTTCTAACACATTATTTTGATTGGATGGTGGCAAGTAAGTGGATCCTAACCTCGGAGCTTAGACTACCTGATGGATTCGACACTTTTATACGAATTCTTTGCTTAAAGTCTGAAAATTCAATATAAAGAAAAATTATATGGCCAATCCTCTTGCATTTCTTACCAAAATTTTGGATTGCAATATTGTCAATGGTTACTTCAATTTAGTTTTCCTAAAAATTTCAATCCATTACTTTTTATAATTATCCAAATGATTGAAATAATTGCATGGTTCATTTATTAATGGGATTATTAAATCTAAACACACACACACACACACTCCTCTCTTAGAATGCTATTGTAAACAACCCCCCTAACAATACACATATAGCAGTGCATTGTCTACATTTTATGTATTTATCTATTTTTTCCTACATTTTTTACACTCACTCTATATTATGCTTTGTCAATAGTTTCATAATTAAATGTTAATAAGTAATTTAATGCTCCCTCTTTTTAATTCTTTTGCTTATGGTTCACTATAAATAAATAATTAACCACTCATAATTTTTAATTTAATTAGTAGTCTCATTTATCCTTGAACTGGATGCTTGAAAATTCCTACTGAAGGGATTTGTGCTTATTGATAGCATGAAGCAAGTGTCCCCCTTGAGATCCCCCTCCCTATTTTTAATACCACCTTAACCCACACCTCAATCCTAAACCCCCTGCTTCCCTTAACGAGTCCCTAACCTTGATTGCCTCCAAACCACTGCCTAACCCCCTAATCTTGCTAACCCTCTATTCTTGTATTCACTACCTAATTTTGTATTAGTCCTTATTGCCTCCTTACCACCGCCCAACCTCTAACCACCACTACCCACTCCCTTCTTATAGGACCGTCTTGATAGAGTGTTATGCTCTCTTTAGTCATGATCTCCTACCACTCCTTAATTTTGCCTCCTTTTGTGGCCTAGTGTAACTACTTAGCGCATGTTTCTTTCCTCTAACATAGTTGGTGCTTATAATCCTGCTCCTGTACCCAGCCTTAGCATCCTGCTCACTTTCAACTTTGCCTCTAAGCTTTCTTGTTGGCCTCTCGGACTTCATGTGCAGTGTGCTCCCTACACGCTGCTCTGTACTGAAGCCATCTCACAACTGTGCAAAGATGTGACCAAGACTACATAACGTCCCTTTAGAGGCTTGTAGTTTCTTGTTGATGTTTCGATTGTTTCTCTACACTCTCAGGTCCTTCAATTGAACCTTTGCTACTCTGCTTACTTCCCTTCGTACTCTTCCTGACGGATGCGCTGCCCTGCTCATAATGGGTTCTTCTTACTAGGACTAATGGTTACAATATTTTCGTAGCATTATGGACATGCATGGCTGTATTATGCTTGTATAGATACAATTCATAGTCTCCTCTACTCTGTGCTAGAACCCTATTGCATAGCTCGGGCTTGACAGTCCATAGATATGTCATGCAAAAAAACTCTGCCAATTGTGGCTTCATTGCCTTTGGCAACTGAGGTACTAAACTGCTCTTTTCGGCTCTTCATTGCCACCCTCATTGTCTATGCCTTCCTTCTCCCCTTCTTATATTGGCTTCTTGGTCCAACGGATGATGATACGGTAGTTGTGCTCACCCTTGGACACGCATGGATGCTTAGATCGTTCATGTACATCTCCACCCGCTATTCAATCGTATGATGAACAATAGGCAGGATCCCAAACACTGTGCATTTATCATCGTCTGTAAGCTCTATATTCTTGGGTGCTTCAAAAATGCTATCTAACGTGCGGTCTCAGCAGTTGAACTACCTTTCTCCTGATTGGTGCTTGGATTCTGCCACCCACTATTTGCATGGACCCTCTTGTGGTCGTTGAGATCGACTAGCTCTTCTCTCTATGCCTATCTGCTCATTCCATGTGTAGGACCATCTTTGAAGTTTCTAGATGAAAGCAAGCCTCAGCTTTTTCACTTCGATCATTCCTCTTTTAAGCATTAAACTAATGGTTACAGAGTTCCCGAGTTTGATTGTATCACTAGATTGATTTAGTAGTGTCACTTTTATTTTAACTAAGTGTCCCTTTATATATATATATATATATATATATATATATATATAGAAAATTCAATCTACTTTTTTCTTTCTTTCTTTAGTTGTGCTTATTTAATTGCTTAATTAAAGGCTCTCATTTATTCTCTCTTTTATGTATATAATGTGGCTAACGCTTGATTTATGTATTTTCTTATAAGTTAAAAAAGTTTTAATTCTTCATTGTCGTTTCGCTTGTATTAAAGCAAGTGTGTTTTCCTATTTTTCATTTTCTTTTTTCTTTCTTCCGTCTTATCTAATATTTAATTTAAGTAAGTCATTTATTTTTCTATCTTGACCTAGTTTAAAGAGAAAAAGAAACCTTTAAGTTTGTCTTAATTTTTGTTTAAATTAATTGGTTTTCTACAACTCTGGCTGAAACAGTTATGAGCTGAATAATTGAAAAAGTGTCAACCTAAATGCTTGTATCTTTACCTCAATTAAATCCTTGTCAAAGTAATTTGCTTGGTGTAGAAAGTAAGGTAGGATTGTTTACAAGGGAATGGTTTTTCCCCCTTTCAAATTTTCCTTGAGTTATTTAATGGTATTTGTATTGAGTGTTTTTTGGATTAACCCCTTTATTACCCTCACTTCTATTTTGTAGCCTCTAGAACTATATTTTATGTTCTTTTCTCAAAATGAAAATATAAACCCTTGCCTTTTTCTTGCATAATTTCATTTTATCAAAGAATTCTGAAAGGTTTGTTCAAGTTCTTTGGTAAAGCGATAACAAGCCAAGGGATATAGGCATTACTTTATCCAAATTCAACTTCAATGTTCTAGCAACTTGTTGGTTTGGACTTTTTGTACCAATTGTATACATATTTTATGTGCACTCATAAGGTGGAAATTTATTATCCACCCTTATTTTAGCATCGTGTGCCGAGTTGTTAGCATTAGGGAAAAAGGGAGCTCATTTTGGGGCCCTGTAAGAAATTCACTATTTTTTGATTTATTTCTCTCCTAAAAGACCTCAAAAATAGTAAAATACGAAAATGTGGCTCAGAACTGTCAGTAAGGACTACAGAACTGTCAGTTCAGAAAGGAATAAGATAATCTTTTGTCTGACTAACACGATTTTGCATTAAATATCTCCTTAGATTTTTTTTGTTTACCAAAGATTCCGCATCTCTTTTGCCGACGTGTGCAGGCCTTTCATAAAGAATCCATCATTGAACTTGGTGATTGCAAGTTTTCAAAATATTTACATGGATACCGCCACACTTCCACGATTCATGTTACAAAATGACTATGAGATTGACAAGCAAACTTCGCAACCTCAGAAGCACAAAAAATGGCCGATACTAGTGAGTCACTATCTCAAAAGAAGCGATTACACCATCTTCACATCGACTTAGAAGAACAATATGCTCCAGCACAAAAAAGAAAGGATGCAGTGCTGAATGCTCAACAACGGGAAAATATGAGAAGAGAAGGGCTTCAACATATTGACTTATGGTGCGATGGAAGCATATATCCAAAATATCAAGTAAAAAACTCTACACCTCCATTTGTCAATCCCACCACATTATTAAGGTTTGCCGGCGATGGACAAAATGGACTTCTTGGTTATATTTCAGCGCAGTTTGCATTTGCAGAAATGTATAAAATGATGTACCTACAAGAAAAGGGGGCCAAGATGCAGGAGATAGCCATTCGTGCAAAATTGGAGCAGCAGTTGCAGAATGAAATTGAGGAGCATTCAAAGAGTAAAAAAGAGTTGACAAGAGCAAGAAAGAAGAGAACCGTGCTTGGAGACAGACTACGTAGCAGGAAGATTAAAAACATTGCAAATTTGAAGGCTGGGACTGGTGGATGCAAGCGAAGAATTCAGGAAGCAAGGTTAGATTGAAATTTATCATTTTATATACTCAAAAAGGCTCTCAAATGACTATATCTATTTCGTCCATTACCGCAAAACAAGAATGGAGGTGCTGAATGATATAGGCATATTGTGTTGTTACTATAGGAAATTATTGGAGCCTGCAAAATAAAATATGCATCTGAACCTTCTTCCTGTTAAACAAATGAAAGGATTGCTTTCTTGTGGTGTAGCAAAAGGTTTGATTAAGGAAAAAAAATACAAAACAGTCAAATGCAATGTTGTAGAGGACTTTGTATCCAATAATCAAGTTGATGGCACTACAATCCAAGAGGCTCTTGATGTTAGTGGAGTTAGCAGGAAGGGATATAGTTCGATTTTCCATGCGATATCCTCAACTTTGAAAGATCAAAGGATTATATGAGTTTTACTGCCAAATCTAGCAACCGTGTGGAGGATAAGAGGTCATTTGAATGAAAGTATAGATGAATTTATTGGGCAATATATCCATATTGAAGAAATATTTTATGGTGGTAAAGGAACCACTGTGTATGATCCTTGGAACAATATATTTGTAGATCTACAACAACTTCAAAGAAGAATGGTCGAGTTTTATGGAATAACATTTGAGGAGTGCAAAGGCATTTTGAAATTTGTTATCAAACTAGATGAGTGTGAGGTTGTAAAAGAAAAGAAAATGGAAAGGGTTACTATTACATTGATGAATGGAGCACTTGATACATCATTGATTGAAGCGAGTTCGAAGTATTTTAGTGTGCAGTCGGAGAAACACATATGGTGGTTAGGCTCGTTCCAGGTATGATCATTTTTTGTTTTTGGTCATTGTTTTCAAATCTGTTATAGTAAGACTTTTGTTTTGTATAATCTGGTAGGTGAAGACAGAAGACCATGAAACACTAGATTGGGTGTTTCACCACACGGAAATACCAAGAATAATCAAAAGACAAGTGCAAGGCGAGAATCTCCATGTTGCAGGAAAAGGTGATTTTCAAGTAGAGTGGCACATGGCGAGGGATCTTAAAACACTTAAGTGCATGTATAACGTTAGTAAAGGAGGCAACTCAAAGTCTCCTTGTCTTTACTGCAAAGAATTAGCTCAAGTAATGGATTCCAAATGGTGGGAGAGAGCACCTAATAGAGATAAAGTTGACCCTGACTTCAAGGCCATTCTGGACATTCCACTATGTAATGTTCACATCTGCACATTGCATGGTCTATGTCGAATTATTGAGAAATTGGTATTTTTGTATATTGGATTTGCTTGGAAACTCCGTCCCAAAAAAAATAGAAAGGATGCTCTTCAAGCATTGGAAAAAGTGTTATCCGATATAGGTTTGCATGGAGGAGATGTTCAAATCACAAAGGATTTTAAAAAGTCTACCAATGGCAAGGAGGTACCAATCAAGCCCTCTATTGGTGGTGTTAAGGCAAGAAGATTCTTGTCTCGACCCAAACAAAGTAAGCAAGTAAGGCAAGGTAGAACATTTTCAAAGATTAATTATGGATTGTGGAAGCAAGTCCATAATGCCGTGAAAGATCATGAGGCAGATGGGGAAGCATGAAATGTGAAGGCAGAGGTGTGGAGGTCTCTTGATCAACTCTTCATGTTCTGTGACAAAGTAACATGGACAAAGAGTGATTACAAGAACTTTGAGGAGGCAATTAAACATTTTGGGAAGTCAATGAAAGACGCGTGGACAGCCTGCAATATAACTCACTACATGGTAAGGTTCTGTCTTCTTCTTTTACTTAAGTGTGATCCTCTTTTTTTTATTACTTACTATGCATTCTTATGTCTTACAGCATATCATCTACAACCACCTTCCCTATTTTGTCAAAAAGTATGGATGCCCAGCAATTTGGTCTACCCAAGGCATGGAGAAGTCTCACTACATGGCACGTAATGCATTTTTCAGACACACAACACACTATGGAGGGAGTCAAAAGGCAAATAGTCTGAAGGAAGTCTTCCAATGGTTTTACCGAGGCATACTACAGAGGCTGCATGCTAAAAGAAAAGTTGCTAGCTCCAAAGTGAAGCTTGCTTTTCTTCTAGCCCAAAAGCAAAGACGAAGAAAAGCTCTAGACAATTCAATGGCAACAGAGAGACATAGACAATGGAGGGAATCGAAGATATTTAGAAATCATAAATGGACAAGTAAACATGAATAGGAATTTGTAACTTATTGGTGTTATGTCCACATGTTTTCAAACTCAATCAATAGAATGTTTTTTTGTGGAACAAGTGACTCTTGGTGTTATGCCTATATGATTTGAGACTCCATCAACAGTATTTCTTTTGTGAAACATGTGATCTAAACGTAATACAATTTGTTCACAATTTCAATATATTGTTTGTTTAATATTTAATGACACCACTCTATCTAAATGTACAAATCATTTCATCTTCAACTTATTGTTCATTTATACAAGATCATACCAGACATCAAAGACTTTGTACAAATTAGTTCAACTTCAATATAATGTTTGTGCTATATTTGATGAATAAATCCTATTTCTCCCAGGGCCTGCCGATTGGAACTCTCTTTTTTATCTTGATTGGAGTCTTTTTCTTCCTTATTGGCTTGATGTCGACTGTCTGTTTATCAATGCTTGCCTCTGTTGCTTGTCTAGGAGGGGTATCCCTTTCTTCAGTTGTCTCCACGTGTTCTTCTTCTTGGATTGTGTCGCCTGATGCAATCATGGGTGGCTCTCGAAACCTTATGAGCTTGTGTTTTCCATAGCCCTCCAGACATTTGGGCTCCTTAACACCACATGCTAATGCATAAGAAGTGTAAGACAAAAAGTAAGAGGCCCTAGAGGCCTGCTTATTCACATAATCTCCAAATATATCTATGGCAGACAACCTCTCTATCAAAATGATCTTTTCCTTTTGCCATGAAAGATCATGTCCACCTAAAACCCTGGACAAACATTTTAAGAGTAAACAATGGCTTCTCCATTGTTGCTCAACTACTTATGGTAAATCAAGATCTTAGCACTGCCTAGATCATGAATATAATGAGCTAGGCTTGACAGTTTGTGAAACCCAGCCGGCCTACTTCCACTTGATCTCTGGAGGAATGTGTCATCCTCAATTTGTAGCTGTCACATATCAAAAGATTGGAGTGAGACAATACACAACCTACAAAACATTTAAGCAGAAGACAAAGTATTTGATTTGAAGTAACAAGATCATACCTTCTCATTTTCATCAGCAACAAGCAGTTCATCTTTCCAAAGATTTATTCCTCTCCCCTCCAATCCAGCCTCTTCTTTAAGCTTTTCCGTGTATAGTGCTGAGAGATTCATAGCTTCCTGTGTGAGTTGGAATGTAGCTTCACCTGGCTCTTGGAACTTTTTAGCCTCTTTGAAACAAATAGTAAGGGCCTCTGCAGGATCAAAAATTGTTTCCGAAGCCAGTAGTGAATGGTCATCCTCTATGCCAACCTCTTGTCAAGCCTTGAAGCCTGGGCAATAAGGGAAATGGCATAGTCCTCCCTCAAATTGAACATACACTCTATATCATGGAGGAAAACATAATCTTTTCCACCAATCAAGACACCTGGAAGCATGGGCACTGCATAGTTGCTGCTCGGAACATCAAAATCTTCAACTGGTTGTGCTCCCCTAAGAGTTTTTGTCCTCAGTTGAACAAGGTCAAGAGCAGCCACTTGCAGCCCCTCATCCTAGAGGTTGATATCTTCTTCTTGCTCTGCCATTTCTATTACCAAAGGAACATCCTCTTTTTCCTCTGCTTCAGATGTGTCTTCTTCTTCAGCCTCCTGCACTTGTTCATCCAGAGAGTCCTGACTGAAGACAATGTACATAAGGAATGCCATGGTTTCCTCAAGCACTCTACACTTTCTGGTGTGCAAGTTACAATTTAATTTATATTGATCAGGCAACCTATCAAATCTTCTATTCACATGGTACCTCAGCCTGTCAATGGAGACAATATGATTTATATGCACAAAAACCTTTTCACCTTCCACAATTCTTCCTACCTCTGTCAGTTGTTTGAAGGTATTCCAATGGTTTGAAAGAAAATCTTTGTGATGCTCCAGTACAGAGCTCATTGTGAACTCCATGTTGAAAATACTATGGTATATGTGGAAGTTCCTCTGAGCCTTGCATTTGTGAAGAAACTCAAATAGGAGCAAATCTGGAGACTTGTCCTCTTCTGGTTCCTTTTGTTTTGAGATGGAAGACTCAGCATTCTGCTCCAGTCTCTTCCTTTTGCCTGTTCCAAAATTTATATACATTGAATTCTATATGCTAACATATGCAATCAGGGAATGCATAGGATATCACCAGATAATTCCCTTCATGAGCTCTCATGACTCACCTGGAGATTGCTGTGGTCTAATTATAGTAGCAGAAAAGTCCAGCTTCCTCTTGAAAGGAGGGGCCTGGGAGTCAACTGTTCCAAAGCAAAAACATTTCTCATCATCAAGGAAGAATTCCACAGGGCCAAAGATAGCAAAACAATGAGGTATAAGTGAGAACCAAAAGAGACACAGGAATTTGTAGGAAAACGCAATGTAGGACCATTTGAAAAATATAAAGCACTCTCCTCGCATTTTGTTGCGAATTCTCTAGTTCTGTTGATATCCATGTCAAATCAAACACTAGGTTCATCTCATTGATTCCTGTACAGTATGAGTTGATATGCAAGAGAAAGGCTGGAGTTGAGTGAAGCTTTTGATGAGGAATGTGTCAACAGTAGGAATTTGTAGCAAAATGCAATATGGGCTATCTAGAGATGAATAAAGCACTCTCCTCGCATTTTGTTGCAAACTTCTAGGTTCTATTCATATCCAGCTCCAATCAAATTCTTGGGTGATCTACCACATTCTTGGATAGTATAAATTGAATATGTGACAAGAAGGGTGGAGCTGAGTGAAGATATTTGGACATCAAGAATCCAATGGATGGAAGAAATATATGTCAAAAAACATTGAAAAGAATCTAGAATTCTGACCTTTTTTTTCCTTTTTCATGCTATTGTGGAGTTGCACTGGTGAATCTCCTGCTCTTTCCCAAACTTGAGAACTGTACCCTTGGTAACCTGGAGATCTGGCAGTAGTAGTAGTCTTTAGGTAGCTTCTTTAGGTAGCTTGCAGTCTGGATGGAGTGTGCTGGGTAGGAAGGGATCAGAGAGGGAAGGAAAAGGAAGATGCGAGGGTCCTAGCAGGGATGAAAGATTGGGAGGCAGGGGAGGGAAGAGTGGTTGTGGAATTGATTATGAAATCATGAATGGCACAAGTTCCAAGGCATAAAGTGTCCCTTTCACATGTGCCAAGTTTCAAACTCCAAAAGATCTGGGTCCCATCCACACGTGTGAAAAACGACTACATTCCACACGTGTGGGATTTAGTAGCTGCCTTGTTTGTATTTTGCACTTATCTTTTCCCTCCTGTCTAATCTATCCTGTCTCAGCTCTCTTGCCCTCCAGTCTCAGCTCTCTTGCCTCCCTACCTCCCTACTCTGCAACATCAGCATCCTAACCAGTAGCACAGGTTCATCCCCAGCACATGGTACTCATCAGCAGCACAACACACCCATAGATAGCTTTCAGGTCAGTATTAATGGGTTCTTCCCTCAGTCTCTGCAATCTTCTTGCCTTCCATAGAAACAATCCATCCTGCATGGACATGCATAGACTCAATCCATATTTTATTTAGTTGTAAAGACAGAGAAATCACTATAGGAATGCAAATCTTCAAGTGTGATAATTGCATGTGAGGGTAAAACTGTACTTATGGGTTCTTCCTTCAGTCTGTGCACACTTCTTGCCTTCCATAGACTCAATCCATCCTGCATGGACATGCAAACACCTTCAAATGACTGAAGGCATATTCCAGCAAGGAGAAGGCCTTAGGAATTTCAAACAGTCGAAATCGCGTTTTGTTGCGAATATTGAAATGTTGCTTCATCCACCCCTGTCATTCTGGTTTTGTGACTTCTATAGTTGTCCATGGCTGTACTCTCCTTGCATAAACTCCATTCATATTGTATTTAGTTGTAAAGACAGAGAAATCATTGTAGGAATGCACCAGCATGTCACTTCAGGTATTTGCAGGAAAATGCGATTTCGAGCTGTTAGGAATTTCAAACTGTCCATATCGTGTTTTATTGCAAAATTTTCAATGTTGCTTCATCCACCCCTGTGATTGTCTTTTTGTGTCATACCATGTTCTCCATGGTTGTAATCTCTTTCCATTGCTTTGTATGCAGTTTGTCAGAGTGATGGCAAGAACCAAGTCAACTGCAAGGAAAGCTGGCAAAGGGACAGGGCTTGCAGCAATAGCAGCTGGGGCAGGTACCAAGAAATTTAGTGTGCCTCCAAAGGGAAGAGCTGCACATGGTAGGAAGGGTAAGCCAATGAGCCTGCTCCAGCAAAAGGCCAAGAGATTGAAACATGGTGCAGGTGTGCTAAGGGAGATCAGGAAGCAGTAGAAAGCTATAGGCTTTGCAATCCCTAAGGCACCTTTTCAAAGACTGGTGAAAGACATATGTGATAGTTGGCACCTTGGGTTCAGGTGGAACAGGACTACCATTCTTTCCTTACAGGAAATGGCAGAGGATTACTTGGAAAAATATTTTGAAGATGCAATGCTGGTAGCAGCCCATGCTCACAGGGTGACTGTGATGGCCAAAGACTTCAACACTTTGTCCAGAGTGAGATGGAGGTATGACAAGCTTGTTCATCCTGTGGAATGGTAGGACATAAAGATGAGAGACATATTATTAATTCCACCTACAAGGAAGTTGAAGGTAGATGAGGTTAAGGTTGCTGAAGTAACCCACTCAAAGAACACCAGAGGGAAGGCTACTTATGAGGAGTCACTAAAGTAGCAAATGAAAGAAACAAAATCTGTTATAGATGTGGAGACTGGAAAGAGGGAGCTGCAGATACAAAGAAGGTTGCAGGAGCTGGGCCCTAATATAGTTGTCCATATTGAGGATGAATTTTCAGTGAATGATTTTGACTTGACAAAACCATGCTTGGCAGCATTGGCTCATAAGAATGAGTATTGCTCAGATACTATCATTCTTGCAATGCTCTAGTAAGTGTCTATTATTTTACATTTTTTTACAAAACAATCCTCCTTGTACCTCCTTTATACCCTACCCTAATTATTTTTTGGTCCCATGTAGCATGATGAGAAGCTGGCTTCACCCCTCTATACAACATACAATCCATATTATTGATCCTGCCATTTCTTCTAAGTTAAGAGATGCAAAGGAAACTCCCATCGGTATTTCCAACTGGTTCAGACACTGCAATTTTGAAGTTATCGATGTTTTGCTACTTCCATACCATAGCAGGTATGTGGGTGACTGCTTCTTTTGGGATTCTTCTTTAAGATTGAGAACTCTTGTAGCCTTTGATTTCTTAATGCTTTTTTCCTTACTCAGTGACCACTGGAGTTTTGTTTCTATTGACATCCAGCATAAGCAATGCTTTATATTCAACTCTCTTAAAAACACACACAGAGAGCTGAAATTGTAAGTGGTGTGTGTGCTTTTTCAACTTAAAACTTCATTATTTTGATATCATACTAACTAAATTATATGTATTGCAGTTGTATTAGAAGGCTTCTAGATGCATTGGATCACTATCCTCCTAATGTCTCTCTTTTGGATTTAATAGAGCCAATAAATCTAGAGGTAAAAAGTCATTCCCTCTACTGATGTCTATTTCATGCTATGCCTTTGAACTTATTCAATAATTTTGTTTTGTTCAGATGTTAACAGTTTCTAACATATCTTTCCAACTGTACAGACACCACAACAAGATGATTCAAGTAGCTGCGGATGGAGAGTGTTGATCAGTGCCAAATATCTACTTTCAAGCTATTTTGAGAAAGAACAGCCAAACCTTGTAAGAAAAAATAATTTTCATTTAGCTTGAAGATAATTGATAGTGGTACAAAGTGTTCTAAATCATCATATGCCATTGCAGATGAAAGAAGATAGCTTCAGCTCAAACTATGTATATAATTTCAGAGCTCATACAATTTGGAAGTTTTTGAGCTATGCCTCCCCCAAACTTATTGTACCAGCTACTGTCGAGTTGGGTGAGAGCTCTAAAGTACGAGAAGGTGTCATACACCTTGATGCCACAGATGAAGCTGATGTGGTGCCACAGGAACAAGGACCTAGTGCTGATGAGGAGAAGCCACAGGAACAAGGACCTGCTGCTGATGTTGTTGAGGAGAAGATGGAGCAGCAGCAAACAGATGCTCCAGGGGCAATCGAGGAGACAATGGAGCAGCACCAACATATTGTACAGGATAGGATGGAGCAGCAGAAAACAGATTCTCCAAAAAATGATGATAGGGAGAGCTTGGACCATGTAGAGCAGCCTCTGGATCAAGCTGTAGATAAATAGAAAATGGTTGTCAAGAATATGTTCTACATGTACAACTAAACACTTCTGTACAAAATTTTACTTTATTGAATACAATACCTTTGTTTATGGAGTCTGTGTTATCTCAATTTTCAAATTTTCAATGTCTTTGCATTTTATTGAGCTCTCTCTTCTTTTGAGCACCTGCAAAAAAGCAATATGAATCAATAGGGTAAAGTAAACTAATAGCAGTGCTTAATGAGACTAAGATAAATCAGATGGTGTACCTTTTTATTGTTGTAGATAAATAAAAAGTCATTTGAAATAGAACCTTCTGTCTCAAACAAAATGTCATTGTGCAATTGAGCTAGGGAGCAACATTCTTTTAATGAAATATTGACTAGCACATCACCATTCTCAACAACATCAATATCAAGAAGTTTATTTTCTGCACCAAAAGAATCTTCATCTTGATCCATTGGGACTAGTTTTGTGCCTAGCATTCGACTGCGATTATAATAAAAAGAAAAAATAAAATTTTGTGATGCAACCATGTACTTCAGTTGCATAGAAGGTTGGACAACCTCACAAAACACTGAACTACATGTCTTCTTATCCCAACCTTTATCCAAAAATTGTGGCATGCATGCCGAACTTGTTGCTTTAACTGTGAACATTGTTTTTGAAACCTTCACTGGAAAGGTATTAAACAAGTCCACAAAAATTGTGAGAGGCATGCATAAAGAAATTTTTATTATCCTTGTGGCAATATTGGGCCTCAGAGCTTTCTGTACTTCTTTGAAAAGCTTGGACCTATATGCCTCTGTAACACTAGAATGTGGGTGAGGCCAATCCACTGAATTCCATGTCGGAAGGTCTTGTTTCCTTAACACACCATGTGTGTTAGCATTGTCCAGCAACTGATAAAAATGATCAGTAAAAAATATACCTGATTGAGCTAGCTCTGTTGCACATCGACCTTGGTATTGTTGTTCTCCTATCGATCCATGTAGAGCATCTATAAATCCCAGAATACAATCGATGTTTTGCCATGTCTCATACGATGAAGGGTATAGATCTGAAATAAAACAACACAAGAATGTCAATAAACAAAGAAAGAAAGCTTCATCTTAAAAATCCATACACCTCGTAAAGAAAAAAACCACAATAGAAAAATATACAATTAGGCCTGTGTAGAAGATCATTTGGATAGTCTCGCAAGACAAGTTCTTTATGCATGTACACATGCTGAATCAAAACTTCTTTCACCGATATCTTCCCTCTGGTGATTTTAAAATCTCGTACTCTTCCCTTCCATGACGCCAAGAAAATGTTTTTTGTCTGGGGTCTTTTTCTTTTGCTAGGTTGCATGAGCACCCATGCTCCTTTCGAAACACTAAACCTTTCCCAAGTTCCTTCCGTTTTGACTATACTTGAATTCTCTACCGAAGAAATAGAAGAAGTAGGTCGGGGTAAGGATGTGTGGTATAATTCTGCCTTCATAGCATTATCATCCACAAAGCATCTTCCACAAGAACAACCATGGTTTTTATTCACCATGGAGACCTTCTGAATCTGTAACAATAGCAAAGTAATGTAAACAAGATAACAAATTGAAGTTTCAAGAAAGAGAAAGTGGGCAGACAGACAGTTGACAAGAAACATCTTACTCTATGCCAAACAGGATCAAGGGAGCAGTTTTGGAAAAGAAGAGGCTGCTGCACAATGAGGCAGTGGTGTAGAATGGTAGACCTTCGAAGGAAAGGCGGCACAACATTTCAAAGTTCAAAGGAAGGTGGAAGCGGGAAGGCCCTTGTTAGATAAAATGTCAGACTAGATTCTATCTTCATGTCCAAAGATCTTGTGAGAATAAAAAACCAATCTCCACATTAATGTAGCACGCTTGTACCTACATAGAGTATTGTTTCTATTTTCTATTTTTTCTTATTTTTGTGAATTTCCAACGTTATGTTGGCCCTCTATTGATTGATTGAGAGCTTATTTTTCCAAACCGTAAAAGGCCCCAAAATGAGGTCCCTTTTTTTCTAATGAAGGTTTTATTTTGTTAAACACAACATACCTAAACCTTGTTAACCTTTGGCCGGGTTAACCTTGTGTCACGTTGCTAATCCTTGGTTGGGTTAGCTACATGGCACATGCCATGTGCCACGCTCTTTAAACTCTTACCGGGTTGTGCAAGAATGAGGTTCTTGTACGTCCTTGCTTTAGGAATGACTTATCCCTTCCACGTTTTACTTTTTGTTGGAATTGACATAACTACGCAATCATGGTGCCTTGTGTGTGATTGTCTCTAGATAGTTATGGAAATTCTGCTTTGTGTCTTACCCACTTGGAAACAATTATGATATAATCCCCTTTACAGACACTTACAAAGAGGCTTCCTCTTTGGACCTTTTTGGTGCAGGGCAGGACACCACCTAATGGGTGTCCTGCATGCATCTTGTGGTGTCTCCTCGGGTGAGGGAGGGTAGACACACACACACACACACACACACACACACACACACACACACACACACACACACACACACACACATCTCTCTTAGAATGCTATTGTAAACAAGCCCGCTTAACAATACACACATAGGAGTGCATTGTCTACATTTTATGTATTTATCTATTTTTTCGTACATTTTTTAACACTCACTCTATATTATGCTTTGTGAATAGTTCCACAATTAAATGTTAATAAGTAATTTAATGCTCCCTCTTTTTAATTCTTTTCCTTGTGGTTCGCTAACAATTGATTAACCGCTCATAATTTTTAATTTAATTAGTAGTCTCATTTATCCTTGAATCGGATGCTTGAAAATTCCAACTAAAGGGATTTGCGCTTACTGATAGCATGAAGCAAGCATCCACCTTGAGGTTCCCCTCCCTATTTTTACTACTACCTTTACCCACACCTCAATCCTAACCCCCCTGCTTCCCTTAACGAGTCCATAACCTTGATTGCCTCCAAACCACACCCTAACCCCCTAATCTTGCTAACCCTCTATTCTTGTATTCACTACCTAATTTTGTACTAGTCCCTTATTGCCTCCTTACCCACCGCCCAACCTCTAACCACCACTACCCACTTCCTTCTTATACGACTGTCTTGATAGAGTGTTATGCTCTCTTTAGTCATGGTTTCCTACCACTCCTTAATTTTGCCTCCTTTTGTGGCCTAGTGTAACTGCTTAGCACATGATTCTTTCCTCTAACATAGTTGGCGCTTACAATCTTGCTCCTCTACCCACCCTTAGCATCCTCCTCTCTTCAACTTTGCCTCCAAGCTTTCTTGCTGGCCTCTCGGACTTCATCGGATGTGCAGTGTCTCCCTCCTCGCTGCTCTGTACTCAAAGATGTGACCAAGACTACATAATGTCCCTTTAGAGGCTTAGAGTTGCTTTCCGACATTTCGATTGTTTCTCTAGACTCTCAAGTCCTTCGATTGAACCTCGTTCATTTGCCTCTCTACTTTACTTCTCGTCGTACTCTTCCTAACGGATGCACTGCCCCGCTCACAATGGGTTCTTCTTACTATGACTAACGCTCACAAGCATTATGGACATGCATGGATGTATTATGCTTGTATAGATACAATTTATAGCCTCCTCTACTCCGTGCTGGAACCCTATTGCATAGCTCGGGCTTTACAGTCCATAGATATGTCATGCAAAGAAACTCCACCCAGTTGTGGCTTCGTTGGCCTTGGAAACTGAGGTACTTAACTAGTCTTTTCGGCACTTCGTTGCCGCCCTCATTGTCCGCGCCTTCCTTCTCCCCTTCTTATATTGGCTTCTTGGTGTAGTGCATGATGATATGGTAGATGTGCTCACCCTTGGACACAGATGGATGCTTAGATAGTTCATGTACATCTCCACCGAGCTATTCAATCGTATGACGAACAATAGTCGGGATCCCAAACACTATGCATTTATCATCGTCTGTAAGCTCTATATTCTTGGGTGCTTCAAAAATGCTATCTAACGTGGGGTCTCGGAGGTTGAACTATATTTCTCCTGACTGGTGCTTGGACTCTGCCACCCACTACTTGCATGGACCCTCTTGTTGTCATTGAGATCGACTAGCTCTTCTCTCTATGCCTATCTACTCATTTCGTGTGTAGGATCGTCTTTGAAGTTTCTATACAAAAGCAAGCCTCAGATTTTTCGCTTCGATCATTCCTCTTTTAAGCGTTGAACTAATGGTTGCTTATAGAGTGCTTGAGTTTGATTGTATCACTAATTTGATTTAGTAGTGTCACTTTTATTTTAAATAAGAGCCCCTTTATATATATATATATAAGAAATTCAATCTACTTTTTTTTTCTTTCTTTAGTTGTGCTTATTTAATTGCTTAATTAAAGGCTCTCCTTTATTCTCTCTTGTATGTATATAATGTGGCTAATGCTTGATTTATGTATTTTCTTATATGTGGCTAACGCTTTACACACACACACACACACACACACACATGTATAATTCCCAAAGGATGAATTATTATTTTATGTACACCCCATGAAATCTCCCCTTTACACTCTTTTTTCAACCACCCCACACACCAAGCACACTAATCCTCCCATACCTCCACTAATCCCTTCTCAACCAATGCTCTCATTCGCTCCTTACTCCACTTGTGACTTAAACGTTTTTTAAATTATCTAAGAATCCATATGGTTGTCTATATTCCTAGGTAAAGTGATAACAAGCCAGGGAAAATAGGCATTACCTGTCTACCCAAACGTTACTATGTTGTTCTAACACCTAGTTTTTTTGGATGGTGGCAGGTAAGTAAACCCTGACCTCGAAACCTGGACTGCCTGAGGATTTGACATCGTTTTTCAATATTGTGTTTGTCAAACTTAATATTATTAAAAATTATTAATTTTGGTGGAAATTTTTGCAAACTTTAGTTGTTGCATTTTTCAACTTAAATGTCTCAAATATTTTTTTCTTATATGTTTCTCCTTTTTTTACTTTTTATCCAATTGATGGAATTAATTGTATGGCTCAATTATTGATGGGACTTTTTAATCTAAACCCACACACACACAAGCATGCACACACATGTATGCACGCACGCACACACACACACATGCACATGCACACACACACACACACACGCACATGCACACACATGCGCATGCATGCATGCATGCATGCACACACGCACGTGCGCACGTACATACACACAGAGGCAGTATTATTTTGCAAGAGCTAATCCAATGGGTTAAATAGCAAGCTAGGCTAGACATATAACAAATATGCAGGTTTATTCCAACTCTTTACATGAATCTGTCTAGTTACAACCACCAAACATGTAGTTGTAGTATTAAGCTATGTACTTGGCCAACCAAAGCGTGCATGCAGTTGTAGTCCAAATGTTTACAACAATTATACTAGTTATAACCAACATGCATATAGTTGTAGTAATAAGCTACGTACTTGCCAACCACACTTGTGGTTGGAACATGAAGCTTGTTGGTCTTATCTAGATATTAATTTAGGGATTGGCTTAGTGGTGAAAATAATAAGCTTTTTGGGTTGATGAATATATTTCAAGTGTGTTCACGTGTGTACTGTGAGTTTTCTTATACTAAGGTAACATTCTTAAGATTCATAGCCCCATCTAGCTCACCTCTTGATTTAGGGACCACCTTAGTGGTCAAACCAATAACCTTGCTAGATTGATGAATATATTTTGCATGTATTGTGAGTCACTGTTATCATGAGCTAATGTTCTTAGTGTGTTGGAATGTTCATTTCCCTTAAGCTTTAGCAAAATTTTAAATAAGGTTATTGCAAATGTAGTGAATGTTCTTGAAGGGAGTTAAAGGCCCATGATGTTTTTAGAAAGTGCCCCAGGGCTCATTGAGCCCAGCCTTCTCATTCTTCTTTCATATACCTGACATGTCCACCTCTTATCATTTGGTTGAGGTGGGTATTCTTTGTCAGCATGTTAGGACTCTAGCAAAGATATGCAAAGATAATGTGCGAGCAACTCAGTTTAAGATCAAAATCTTTTATCTCACATTATCGTCCTTGGCATGTCAAAGGATACTGTCTAGTCACATAGCTGAGAAAACATCACTTCAATCACTTTGGAAATATTTTAATATTGCATATATATACATATACATATATACATACATACATATATATATATATATATATATATATATATATATATATATATAACAATTGCACTTACATTGAGAAATATGAAATCCCATAACTAATCCACAATTCCTAAACGAATGATTGTATGCCATTCATCTTGTAATAATAATAATAGAAGCAAGCCACCGCATTGGTGGCAGTTAATATCCTAGTGTGCAACCAACCTTCGAGTTGCAACCAACCAGTGCTATACCAGAAAGAATCACATCGTTGAAAAGTGTTATTCTAAAATAGATACATTGCCCAAGTAAACTTTGGAGAACATTAATAATTCAATGGATTACATATACAGATTACATAGATTACATCTCAAAGACTCCTTTCCTTTAGGGGGCTGGTTCCACATTGCTTTGATCAGGTTGCCTTTTTTAGCTCCTTAATTACAGGCTCAGCCCTCCTTGCTCCTTTTCCTACAAGGGCTGGCTTCTCCTTGTAGAGTCTGGTTGCACATTGCTTTGAGCAAGTCGCCTTTTTGAGCTTCCTGATTGCAAGATCAGGGCCTCCTTGCTTGGGCTAGCTCCTCCATTTAGGTGCGTAGCCCCTCCCTTCATGTCGCTTCCTCTTTCCTTGCTTTGAGCTCCCTTGTTGCAGGCTCAACCCTTCTTGCTCTTTCTTGAAGGGGGTTGGTTCCTCCCTTCAGGCTCCTTTTTTTTGCTGTCAGGGGCTTGGGCTTCTTCAATTCAAGCTCCTTGTCTTTTGCAATTTTTGCCCAAATGGCAAATTGAGCTGTAGCATCTACTTTCTCATCGTAGATAGTTGTAGCATGCAGGCACATTGGATTTGTCCATGACATGGGCTCTTGAAGTTGCTTAAATTGCTCAATAGCATCAACATGGGCAGTTTCCAACACTTCCACTCTAGTTTGGAAATCTCTTGAGCATGATGACAGACTACTTTTCAAAACTTTTGAAAGCCACTACAAGCTCGTGCACAGCCCTATCGTAATCTTGTTGCAGGGTCTTGTAGCTTAATCTTTGAGTTTTTAGAAAACAGCCCGGCTGTGGTTGCTGTAACTTGCTCCACCATGGTTGCTCTTTGCATCTTTTTTGGCTTGGAGTGCTGCCTCATTGTCTTCTCTACCGTGGTTGCTCTCTGCCCCATCCTTCTTGGGCTTGAAGCTCTCTCGTAGCTCCTGCATCACCGCTCTAGTTTTTGCATTCTCCCTTTTTAGTTCCTCCATCATCTGGTCTTTTTTAATGTTCAATGCATTCTCCATGTTGCATCTGAGCAGTTTGTAAAAAGCCTCATTTTTGGCTCTCTGATCTTCAAGACTTATGCATCATTGCTAGCTCCATCTCTGCGATGTCCCCATCCATTCTAATGTCTTCAACAAGCCTATCTCGAAGCTCCTTGATATGCTTCTCTGCTTCTTACCTTCTATGCCTTTCCACATCGACCATTTACGGTAGCGGCATCATGTGCCTGCAAGGCCCTCGCTTCTACCTCCTCTACCTTGGCTTATACACCCTCCTTAAGAATTTTCTCAAGTTGCGGTGCCTTTGCTACATCGGTGGCTTTATCTTGTAGAAAAGTCACCTTCTGAGACATCTTCTTATCATATTGCTCAAAAATCCCTTTAAGGGTAGATATCATCAGGTGCATTGCAACTCTAGTGGACTGAGCTGACAATTGGGATCTGCCAACCACGTGATTCTTCAAGTTGGTTATCACACTCTTGGAGATCACCCTTGAGAAAGAGACATCACGTCCTTTTAGTTACTCTATTGTTGCTTGAACCTGCTAGAACTTTGCAGTTCCTCTTGTATTGGAAAAGAAGTGCATTGTCTTTTGCACATCCTGGAGGTCTGTTGGGAAGCTAGAAAGCTTGACTCCACCATCTTTACTAATCTAAGTGTTGGGGTATACATCTAGAATATCCTGTCTATTCCACTGCTTCTCCAAGAAGGGCTTACAAATTGCCTCTAGGAATGCCTAGCGCATTTTCAATCATGCTTTCAATGATGGTAATCTTCTGACCTTGACAGACTATTTGTCCCTCCTTCATGTTCACCTCCTGTACCAACTTGGTAAACTTGTTGATAGCATCCAAATTGGGCTTTTGAAGAGCTAGTGAGGAGCTCTCAGACGCCACAATTTTAAGATCAGGGAGGAGAGGCTCTTGCATTGTGTTGTAGAGGGGGAGGTAAGATTGTGTGAGGAGCTCCCAGACTATGTAGGGGGGGAGGAAATATCATGTGAGGAGCTTTCAAACTGTGCAAACACATTTTGGAGCTCGGTGTGTCTAGGGGGATCCATTATGAGGGGATAAAAGTTGCAGGGATCCTCAGATTTTGATTAATTAAGGTGGTAGTCATGATTATTTGGATGGAACACTAGGCCTCTAGTCCTCCAACCACATCACGGTGGCTCAAACTTTATAATATATCAGATCCATGGCATTTGGCATTTGCCATTGCCATTTTGCTACATTGCCCCCACTCTTCTACTTTGCTCCACACACCCTCCTCCAGCTCTCTTCCACCCTTGCTCTACTTTTCTCCACACTCTGGCCTCCAACTCTCATCACTCATCTGCTCCCCTGCTCATCTGCTCCATTGCTCACCCACTCATCTTCACCATGCCTATTGTAATTACTACCACCCCTCGATGCATCGTGATCCCAATGTTGTCTGCCTTCTCATATAAGGTGATTGTGTTGCACTCTCTAAGGCTAGAAATGATGGCTATTTTGGAATCCCTTAGTTCCCTTGGTCGATTCCCTCACATCTGCATGTCACCAGCTTCGATGGAATGCACACCTCTAGCCTCTATATGGTTGTGTTGTATGGATTCCCCCTAGATGTTGACGAAGCGCTTAGGATTTTCACAGGAAAGTACTCTCGTCTTGTTGGGGGGGGGCATAATCTGGGCTTGGAAATGTGCACGATCTTCGACCTCTCCATTGTCTCCTCCATCGGCTCCCCAAAAAATTTGAATACAGCAAGCTGGGTTGGTGGCAATACTGAGTTGTACAAATATCTAGTTAGCAATGACTAGATGTAATCTTTTGTCCTCTAAGGCTCTCAGCGATCTTTTGGCTCATTAGATGTAATCTTTTGAGTGGTTATGGTCACTAGATGTAATCTTTTGGTCCCTAAGGTTCTCAGTAATTGCAGAGTTTTTAGAAATGTAAGATCTTTTGTTTAATTTTTGCTCTCAGTCTAAATTGTTGTTAATTTTTATATAACCTATTAGTGGATGTAGATGTAATCTCTTTTGCTCAATTTTTACTCGATGAATTGTAGTTGATTATTTGGATGGCACCACCGCGTCTCCAATCACCGCAATGGCTCGGAATACTTTTGCTCTCATTTAGGATTTACTACAATAAGGACTAACATACCAGTAGAGTAGGATTACATTTTCCTTGGTTTGGGACCAAAATAGTGCTAAAATAGCCAGCATGGTGGTTGCATGGAAATACATCTAGAAAAATACAATTGAACTTTTAGAAAATGCAATTGACGATATGGCCCTCCCCTCTAGGGGCAAGGGCCATATCGACATGCATTATACAATATCCAGGATGCCATTGGACAGATATGGCATGTCGATATGGCCCTTGCCCCTAGAGGGGACCCCTCAAGGGCCATATCATCAATTGTATTTTCCTTGGTTGCACAAGGAAATACATTTTCCTTGGTGCACTAATATA
This sequence comes from Dipteris shenzhenensis, assembly GCF_047967505.1. Classification (NCBI taxonomy): domain Eukaryota; kingdom Viridiplantae; phylum Streptophyta; class Polypodiopsida; order Gleicheniales; family Dipteridaceae; genus Dipteris; species Dipteris shenzhenensis. The sequence continues at coordinate 53,443,233 of NC_141600.1, read as the reverse complement.
TAACTCAAAGAACTAGCACGGTGGTTGTCATAGATCTCCTTTTGTTTGCCAGCGTGGTGGTCGTCACATAAATCTCCTTTTGTGATAAGTAAAAATAGGTAACTCCATAACTCCAAGAACCAGTGTGGTGGTCTCTCTAAGCCAGCCTTGAATGTTTTTGATCTACATGGGCACGCTCCTAAATGACAAGTGGCAAAGCTACTGCAAAAGGCTAGGCAATGACAAGTGGTCAAGTAGAAGACTACGTTGTGGTGGTGTTCAAATTGATAGATTGTGTCTCATTATCATGCCAAGAACCAGCGCAGTGGTGTCTCTAAGCCAACCTTGAATTTTCATGAATCACATGGGCACGTTGTCTAGTGCCAGGTGGCAAAGCTACGGCAAAAGGCTACGCAATGATAAGTGGTCAGGCTAGAGATTGTGCTATGCGAAGTAGTGTAGAGATGTACGATGTAGTCAAATCAAAGACTCCACTACACAAAGCAGGGCAGAGCTACCAGGTGTCAAGCTCTGCGGTGTTCAAAATAAATGGATTGCATCTCATTATTATGCTAATGCAGCACAAAATTCAAAATCTCACCTAGGAACGTGTCGTGTTGTGGTCCCAAAATAGCCTTAAATATAGTTTCGTGATTGGCTACACCCAAGCAAACATTGACCCATCAATTCCCTAATAGAAAGAGGAAATGGTGCCTAAACCAATGGTAGTAGATGTGAACTAGCTCACAAAAAGTGCAAGCTAGGTTTGCTTTATACACCTCACCTCTTAGTCTCTTGGCACCTTGTCTTTGCACAATCACAACTGAACTCTCCTCTCCACTCACCTACTCATAGGTGTGTTTCTCTTCTATATTCCTCTTCATATTGTCTTACCCAACTGTAGAAGGGAGTCGCATGAAGCAAGGCTTGGAGCAAAAAGTACAAGGAAACTTTGACCTAAACAGAAGCATTCCTTTGCTACTATTTATTTGCTAAGTAGGAAAGGCAACTATATTTGGTTGAGATTATGGAAAATATAGGCAGAACACCCCACTACCCACAAAGTCACATTGCTCTGCATTGTGTAATAGCCTGGTAGAACTTGTAACTACCTTTTAAAATATTGTTAATATTTAAATATTAACTTTTTATTTGTTTTTTGTTGAGAATACATGTTGAAAGCACAATCTCCCAGATTGTGATTTTCTTATCACCTTCCCATGCTAAGACCCTTTTCCTGGTTATCTTTCTTTTTCTTACATATCTAGTGCACGTGTCTTACTATCTTATGTTTCATGTGTACAAAATCATGTGATAAACTAAGACTGCACCCTTGAAGAATATAGATATGCCTGTCACAATTGTGCCACGGTCTCTCCTCTAGAGATTGGATAATAGAGGGTTGAAAGTTTTGGATTCAATATCTTCTTTGATGTAAGAGATTCTTGAAACTTAACTTTAAACTTTAAACAATCATGCACATTATAGGAGAGCAGCTTCTAATTACACACTTTTGTTTCTTCGATGCGTATACAACCGAGGCTGACCTTCACATACACAAACAATAATTGAGAGATGTGGATAGTAGTGTTGTAGTATTGTTATTAGGGAGTGGTGGTGACAACAAAAATGAGTAGAGGAGGATCCTACCTATGTTCGGCCCAATGATGAGTCAATGACTCCAGTAAGAAATTAAAGGAAGAGGAAGATGACAAGGGCTCCAATGATGAGTAGCAAGAATGTTGTGCTATTTGGTGGAGCCTTTTTGGGGTTGGGTAGTATGTAACTACTGTGGTTTCAGGCTTATTTTTGAATGTCATTTTGGAATGATAGAAATGTGCCTTTGAGCACTTTGTGTGTGTGTGTGTGTGTGTGTGTGTGTGTGTGTGCACGTGCTCGTGCACCAAGACACACACACACGGACGTGCACACATGCACACACACACACACACACACACACACACACACACACACACACACACAATTTTAGGCTAGATGGAGTGATTATTTTAAGTCATAAGATTGACTCTTAAGATTATGACTTAAAATAGTCACTCAATCTAGCCTAAAATTATGCGCACGCATGCGCACACACACACACAAAATTTTAGGCTAGATTGAGTGACTATTTTAAGTCATACTCTTCCCTAATTTTTCTTTTCAAGACCTTCAACATCGATATAACTATCAAAAGAGTCTCAATTTTTCTTTGTAACAAGATCAATATAAGAGTCGATATATTGATAAATTGACATTTATATTGACTATAACAATGATGATTTTATTTATCTTCCTAAGTGATGTTTAAATCCATGGCTATATTTATGATTTTATTCTTTTAACAAAAAATTCTATGTAGTTTCTGTGGACATATCATCGCAAATTATGCAAATGGTTATAGTCATGTGTATACAATTCAAGTGAAAGGCTCTAAGTGAGGTTGGTATGCTTTCTTATGTTGAGAAATTATGTTTCAATTGTGATTATTGTAGTTAAATCTTGTGTTATGTCCCCTCTTGTTTTCTTTAAACAATCCTAAAATGTTTCTTAAATTAGGAATTTCAAATCAATACATTGCATATATGTATGTAAATGGCACAAATTTATATATTCCCTAGTTTCTATATTATATCCCTCCTTAGTATCCAAACTTGCTACACTTGAAGTTTGATATTTGAAATATTACGAATTAAAAATTCTATAATTTTCAATTAAAATTATACAACAATTGATGACGATTAGTAAGGCTATATCCAATAATTCCTATTAGCTTCTTTTCAAAATGCATATTTTGATATCCCATTTCATGATGTATATTACATTATTCCTATTTATATCATATTTGAGCTCAATGCATCCGTCCCTTGATAAAGACATCAACTTGTGTAAATTTTATTTGTTGAAATCCATCTTTGTGCCTACGAGTTAAGCTTGAAACCTTGGAATCAAAAGTTAGAAAACTCCCTCTAAAAATTGTATGTAAGAGATAATAATAAAATCACTACTTATATATGGGCCATTAATTTATTTCCCCATGTAAATTTTTTGAGTTTATGATCGCTTGAATATAAAATTCCCTTATATATCTAAAATTTTATGATGCTTCTAATTCACGTCCTAGCACTACAAATGGTAATATGCATCCTCCTAAATTGAAAGCCTCACTTGGTCGACGATAATGGAATATGTCCCCTTATCTCTGTATGATGCGTAAAAGACAAGATGAAAATTGCTAAAAAGAACTAGCTTGGCAATGCAATATTGTACAAGAAAATCTAATATGGTATCTTTAATGAAAGGATAGATTGCTATCAAGGTATCCGTAAATCAAGACTTTGGATGCATATATGGGAATTATTCTATTCATGGAAGCGCAACCAATATGGAATTGATTATTAGTGCTTTGATTGTTAACTACTTGCAAAGTCAATGATGTGTGACCATATGGTTTAAGATTAAATTTCCCTTGAAGTACGTTCCAATAACGTAGTAATCCCATAAACACAGTATTAGATAAAGTGGGACAAAAGTTGCATTTTGGGAATTTTGAAATTGGGTGGATTTCATTAAAATTGGGAAAGGATTCATTAAATTTGGGAAAATTTCCATTGATTGTGGGTATTTTACCAATATTGAATAAGCTAATATTTGGAATTCCAATGATTATGAAAAACTTCATTGGTTGTGAAACACTACATTGCGTATAAAAACTGGAACAATTGAGAAGCCTAAACTCACATGTGCAGAGATCACCTAGAATTGTTTCAATCTCTGTGGAGAATGGCAGTGGTGCCAATCTCACATGTGCATTGGCACTTTTTCCAAACTCATGGTGGCACCTACATAATGACACTGAGATCATCAGACTCACATGTGGATTGGAATCGGACACCACTCTCCTATGATGATTGGAATACCCCTCCTAGAATAGTAGGGTAAACATTTGTACAAGTGGAGAATAGCAGTGGTGCCAATCTCTTATTAGGGCCTAAGAAATGGCATTGAGAAGCCTAAACTCACATGTGCATCCTTCTATGTAGTCATCACTGTCTCTGCTCTGTAGAGATCATATGGAATTGTGTCAATCTCTGTGGAGAATGCCACCAGTGGAGAATGGCAGTGGTGCCAATCTCATACCATGACCTGAAAACATGCACAAGGAATCCTAAACTCACATGTGCATTGGCACTTTTGCCATTATCCTACTGCAGCCAATAAAATTAGTGGAATGTCAATCTATAGGTTCAGTTTGTCTAGACTACTACTAGCGGAGAATGGCAGTGGTGCCAATCTCATGCTTGCAACTACATAATGACACTGAGATCATCAAACTCACATGTGGAATGGAATAGGACACAACTCTCCTATGATCACTAGAATACCCCTCCTAGAATAGTAGGCTAAACATTTGTACAAGTGGAGAATGGCACTGGTGCCAATCTCTTATTAGGCCCTAAGAAATGGCATTGACAAGCCTAAACTCACATGTGCAGAGATCATATGGAATTGTGCCAATCTCTGTGGAGAATGCCACCAGTGGAGAATGGCAGTGGTGCCAATCTCATACCATGACCTGAAAACATGCACAAGGAATCCTAAACTCACATGTGCATTCTTCTATGTTGTGGTGCCAATCTCATACCATAACCTGAAAACATGCACAAGGAATCCTGAACTCACATGTGCATTGGCACTTTTGCCATTATCCTAGTACCATTGTCCGCTAGTGGTAATGTGCATTCTTCTATGTAGTGATCACTGTCTCCGCTGTGTAGAGATCATATGGAATTGTGTCAATCTTTGTGGAGAATGCCACCAGTGGAGAATGGTAGTGGTACCAATCTCATAACATGACCTGCAAACATGCACAAGGAATCGTAAACTCACATGTGCATTCTTATATGTAGAGATCACTGTCTCCGCTGTGTAGAGATCATATGGAATTGTGTCAATCTCTTATTAGGCCTTGGAATGTCAATCTATAGGTTTAGTTTGTCTAGACAACCAATAGTGGAGAACGGCAGTGATGCCAAACTCATGGTGGCACCTACATAATGATACTGAGATCATCAGACTCACATGTGGATTGGAATCGAACACCACTCTCCTATGATCGCTGGAATACCCCTCCTAGAATAGTAGGGTAAACATTTGTACCAGTGAAGAATGGCAGTGGTGCCAATCTCTTATTAGGCCCTAAGAAATGTCATTGAGAAGCCTAAACTCACATGTGCAGAGATCATATGGAATTGTTCCAATCTCTGTGGAGAATGCCACCAGTGGAGAATGGTAGTGGTGCCAATCTCATACCATGACCTGAAAACATGCACAAGGAATCCTAAACTCACATGTGCATTGGCACTTTTGCCATTATCCTACTGCCATTCTCCGCTAGTGGTAATGTGCATTCTTCTATGTAGTGATCACTCTCTCCACTGTGTAGAGATCATATGGATTTGTGTCAATCTCTATGGAGAATGCCACCAGTGGAGAATGGTAGTGGTGCCAATCTCATACCATGACCTGAAAACATGCACAAGGAATCCTAAACTCACATGTGCATTGACACTTTTGCCATTATCCTACTGCCATTCTCCGCTAGTGGTGATGTGCATTCTTCTATGTAGTGATCACTCTCTCCGCTGTGTAGAGATCATATGGATTTGTGTCAATCTCTATGGAGAATGCCACTAGTGGAGAATGGCAGTGGTGCCAATCTCATACCATGACCTGAAAACATGCACAAGGAATCCGAAACTCACATGTGCATTGGCACTTTTGCCATTATCCTAGTGCCATTCTACGCTAGTGGTAATGTGCATTCTTCAATGTAGTGGAATGTCAATCTATAGGTTCAAATTGTCTAGATTACCACTAGCGGAGAATGGCAGTGATGCCAATCTCATGCTTGCAACTACAGTATGACACTGAGATCATCAAACTCACATGTGGAATGGAATAGGACACCACTCTCATATGATCACTAGAATACCCCTCCTAGAATAGTAGGGTAAACATTTGTACAAGTGGAGAATGGCAGTTGTGCCAATCTCTTATTAGGCCCTAAGAAATGGCATTGAGAAGCCTAAATTCACATGTGCAGAGATCACATGGAATTGTGTCAATCTCCGTGGAGAATGCCACCAGTGGAGAATGGCAGTGGTGCCAATCTCACATGTGCATTGGCACTTTTGCCATTATCCTACTGCCATTCTCCGCTAGTGGTAATGTGCATTCTTCTATGTAGTGGAATCTCAATCTATAGGTTTAGTTTGTCTAGACAACCACGAGTGGAAAATGGCAGTGATGCTACACTCATGGTGGCACCTACATAATGACACTGAGATCATCAGACTCACATGTAAATTGGAATCGGACACCACTCTCCTATGGTGATTGGAATACCCCTCCTAGAATAGTAGGGTAAACAGTTGTGCAAGTGGAGAATGGCAGTGGTGCCAATCTCTTATTAGGGCCTAAGAAATAGCATTGAGAAGCCTAAAATCACATGTGCATCCTTCTATGTAGTCATCACTATCTTGGCTGTGTAGAGATCATATGGAATTGTGTCAATCTCTTTGGAGAATGCCACCGGTTGAGAATGGCAATGGTGCCAATCTCATACCATGACATGAAAACATGCACAAGGAATCCTAAACTCACATGTGCATTGGCACTTTTGCCATTATCCTACTGCAGCCAATAAAATTAGTGGAATGTCAATCTATAGGTTCAGATTCTCTAGACTACTACTAGCGGAGAATGGCAGTGGTGCCAATCTCATGCTTGCAACTACATAATGACACTGAGATCATCAAACTCACATGTGGAATGGAATAGGACACCACTCTCCTATGATCACTGGAATAGCCCTCCTAGAATAGTAGGCTAAACATTTGTACAAGTGGAGAATGGCAGTGGGGCCAATCTCTTATTAGGCCCTAAGAAATGGCATTGAGAAGCCTAAACTCACATGTGTAGAGATCATATGGAATTGTGTCAATCTCTGTGGAGAATGCCACCAGTGGAGAATGGCAGTGGTGCCAATCTCATACCATGACCTGAAAACATATAAAGGAATCCTAAACTCACATGTGCATTCTTCTATGTAGTGATCACTGTCTCCGCTGTGTAGAGATCATATGGAATTGTGTCAATCTCTGAGATCATCAGACTCACATGTGGAATGGAATAGGACACCACTCTCCTATGATCACTGGAATACCCCTCCTAGAATAGTAGGGTAAACATTTGTACAAGTGGAGAATGGCAGTGGTGCCAATCTCTTATTAGGCCCTAAGAAATGGCATTGAGAAGCCTAAACTCACATGTGCATTATTCTATGTATGATCACTGTCTCTCCTGTGCAGAGATCATATGGAATTGTGTCAATCTCTGTGGAGAATGCCACCAGTGGAGAATGGCAGTGGTACCAATCTCATACCATGACCTGAAAACATGCACAAGGAATCCTAAACTCACATGTGCATTCTTCTATGGAGAGATCACTGTCTCCGCTGTGTAGAGATCATATGGAATTGTGTCAATCTCTGAGATCATCATCACTCACATGTGGAATGGAATAGGACACCACTCTCCTATGATCACTGGAATACCCCTCCTAGAATAGTAGGGTAAACATTTGTACAAGTGGAGAATGGCAGTGGTGCCAATCTCTTATTAGGCCTTAAGAAATGGCATTGAGAAGCCTAAACTCACATGTGCATTCTTCTATGTAGTGATCACTGTCTCCGCTGTGTAGAGATCATATGGAATTGTGTCAATTTCTCTGGAGAATGCCACCAGTGGAGAATGGCAGTGGTGCTAATCTCATACCATGACCTGAAAACATGCACAAGGAATCCTATACTCACATGTGCATTCTTCTATGGAGTGATCACTGTCTCCACTGTGTAGAGATCATATGGAATTGTGTCAATCTCTGAGATCATCAAACTCACATGTGGATTGGAATCGGACACCACTCTCCTATGATCACTAGAATACCCCTCCTAGAATAGTAGGGTAAGCATTTGTACAAGTGGAGAATGGCAGTGGTGCCAATCTCTTATTAGGCCCTAATAAATGGCATTGAGAAGCCTAACCTCACATGGTCATTTTTCCATGTAGTGATCACTGTCTCCACTATGTAGAGATCATGTGGAATTGTGTCAATCTCTTATTAGGCCTTGGAATGTCAATCTATAGGTTTAGTTTGTCTAGACAACCACTAGTGGAGAATGCTAGTGATGCCAAACTCATGGTGGCACCTACATAATGATATTGAGATCATCAGCTCACATGTGGATTGGAATTGGACACCACTCTCCTATGATCATTGGAATACCCCTCCTAGAATAGTAGGGTAAACATTTGTACAAGAGAATGGTAGTGGTGCCAATCTCTTATTAGGCCCTAAGAAATGGCATTGAGAAGCCTAAACTCACATGTGCATTCTTCTATGTAGTGGTCAGTGTCTCCACTGTGTAGAGATCATATGGAATTGTGTTAATCTCTATGGAGAATGCCAACAGTGGAGAATGGTAGTGGTGCCAATCTCATACCATGACTTGAAAACATGCACAAGGAATCATAAACTCACATGTGGATTCTTTTATGTAGTGATCACTGCCTCCGCTGTGTAGAGATCATATGGAATTGTGTCAATCTTTGAGATCATCAGACTCACATGTGGATTGGAATTGTGGTTGTAATATTTCCTACTACAGTTATGATTTTCTATTATACATTTCATTGTGTCCTTGGTTCTTTTGTTAACAGAACATTGCAAGAATGGCTAGCAAGGGAAAGAGAAAGGTTCGAGAGGTGTCAGTTTATGATGGAGTTAGTTCTGGAAGAGGATGGTTTTTGGATATATACAATAACAAACTCCAAAAACTCCATAAAGTGCATTGTTTTGTGAACATCCAAGGAACAACTTTTGAAGATGTTGGAAAAGTTAAAGAGATGGAGGATACCGAGAAAGACAACGTTCCTTGTCTCAAAATTCATACATTGGGAGGCAATGTGTATCAATTGGATCCTGCTTGTTTTGATCATGCGAGGATGAATGCTATTGGGGAGGACATGATTATATCTAGGGGTTGGATTAATGAGCTAGAAAATTATACCAATCAACAGATATTAGAAAGCTTTGATTTGGTAACAAAAGGGATAAAGCAAGATATAAAAAAGAGTAGAAAAGTTTCGAAAAGAACCAAGAAAAGTGATGTTGAGGGATCAAGCTCTCAAGTGTCTCAGAACACATTGAAAGAGAAGGCTAGAGAGACCGGTGAGGAGGAAACAATAGGTGAGAAGGAAATAAGGTCAGATGGAAAAACAAGCATTGGGGATAAACTGGAGGCTAAAGACAAAGAGACAACTTTAGGAGGAGAACAAGGAGGTACGGGAATAGTCACTGATGGAACTGGAAGTGGAGGTGATGCAACGGGGAGTGGTGAGACACATATAATAGGACATGGTGAGAAATCATCTGAAGCAACTATCATCCTGTATAAGAAAATCCAGCCAGATGTTGACTTTAAGGCACTATAAAAGAAATTGGAAAGGAAGGACACAAGTATGACAGGCTTGATGGAGTACATAGAGTACTTCCCATTTGGTTTGGAGTTTGAGGTGTTGATCCCAGTGATGAATTGCTTTAGAGCACCAAGCCAATATGTGTACAGGACATTGACCCTCAGCTATGTCAGTGACTTGGTCAAGAGTTTTGCAATGAATGCACGACCTCCTGCAACATGTGCATATCTTATGCCTTACCACATAGGCACAAATACTCCGATGTGCAAGGAAGAGATAAAGGTGGAAAAGTTAAAGGAGTATAATTATTGGATTCTCGCAGGGCATCATTCGATTTATGCTGCAAGGATATTTATAACTAAAGCACATGGAGAAGCCTTCAATCAACGAAAAGGTTTCTATACATGGAGGAAGGCGAGAATTGTTGTCAATGCACCAGTTGAAGCAAGTTGTAAGATATCATCAATGGCCAACATGGAGGCACAGACCGTTTTGAAAAATCAACCATATATCGATATCTTACAACACCTAAGGGCACAGTGGATTGCATTCGGACGACCAAAGAAACCAGCCCAAGGCCTTGTCAAAGGGCATAAAGATCGACAAATTTGGGATGTGAGTAATAAACTTTGTTTTGTATGCATTTTTTATTTCAAGAATGTTTATGGCTTTTTAAAAGAAATGATAGTAGTGTCAATTCCCTGATGTGAGAATGGCACTAGTGCCATTCTTCTAGTTACCAAGTCATGCTTTTGACATGGTAATGGGAGAATCGCACTAGTGTCATTATTATCTCTATTACATGATTTGGATTAGAAGAATGTCTAAGATGATTTTGATTTTTTTATATAGAATTTTGTAGGAGTTGCAAGCGTATCGATGGGCGCAAACTTTGCTACCAAGAACACACACATGGTCACATACGATGATGACATCTACAAACAATGGATTAGGATTTTGACATTGGTGAAGCAGGGTGATCTTGAGGGTCGAAATCCCACAATAACATATATGAGGTGTCTGCTAGGATTGGAAGATGAAGATGTATGTGCACTTCAAGCAAAGATTGAGTCTAAAGAAATAGTCTTGGTCAAGTCAAGCAAAGACAAGGACTCCATTGAAATGTCTCAACGGGCAATGGAGATTAAGCATGATAGAGCCCTGAAAGAAGCGCTCATCAAGGAGTTCAACTCATGTCACCCTTCGCCCCAACATCAAACATGGGATGCCCTTGCAACTTACTTCAAAATTGATTCAATTGTTTATCAGAGCTTCAAGGGTTCATGTGAGTCATGGGTCAAAGAGAAGCTACAAGTTGGCAAGTCCACACCTGATTTCCCAAAAGCCACGTCAATCTATGTTGATTGGGTGATTAGTTCAATAGAGGATAACAAGTCTACATCGCAGTCTTGTTTTCCTTGGACAATTATTCAAGTGAACATGGAGATGGAGGGGGAGAGCTTTCTAACATGTCACTCCAAGGGACAACTTCCAATCAGCTTGTGTGTGCTTGACACCTCAGAGGGATCTGCCAAAGGCATGTGTTGGGATAAGGCTGCCTTCAAGAAGTTGCTCTGTGGCTTGATGGAGACCATTGCCACTCCGTCACAGTATGTATTGCTATCATTTATGACAATGATAGAGATGGTAAATCTCAAGGAAGCAATGATAGAGGCTCGATTTTGGCATAGAAGGTTTGTGGGTGTTATCCATGAATTGGATAGTGCACAAAAGGGTTTGTTTGAGACCTTCTGTTTTTTGTCATTTGTCAGCTCACATGATGGGTTTGATGGATTTGAGCACATGTTAGAAATCACAAGGCCATACACAATAATTGAGGACAATATTCTTTATTCTGATGAGGGCGATGAGTATGAAAAAGAGGCGGTTGTGAAGCATGGCATCATCAAGGAGTGCATCAGGTGCTATTGTAGTAGGGAACATGAAGTTGTTGTTGACATCTTTACTAATGGATGTGTGGCCCTTACAAGCATTGTCAAGCAAAAGAAAAGTGATCTCACTTGTGAAGGCATCCCAACAGGTGACAGAGGTCGAGGCTATGTGTGTGGCACATGCATCAAATAATCCCCATATTAAGATTTGGTCTAGCATTGAGAGGCCTCTTGAGACACATAGAGTTGATTCACCTATCGATGAAGGAATTCAAGAGGGTGAGCATCACATTGAAGACTTGCGACCTTTAACTGAAGCAAATCTTGAAGCTATCCCAAAGATTACATTGGAAGATTTGGAGCAAGGTCTTTAGCTACTCATTTATGCCTTGTGTATTCAGTTTCAAAATAATATGACTTTTATGGATTTTCTCGATTGCACATACTCTCATTATATTAAAGATATTAAACATTAGGTATGATAAAATCGTGTGACATAATGACATGGGGAATGGTACTAGTGTCATTCTCCCTATGTCGAGTTATACGTAAGAGGTACTATTAACATTTTATGCGACCTCATATGGAGAATGGCACTAGTGCCATTCTCTCTTTGTGGTTATGTAGAAATGGTAATACTGTTATGTTCCTTTCTTGAATCTATGTTAGTTGAAAGCATTACAGAGATTAAAAATTGTATAGTATTAACTATGCTACCAAAGTTTTGATTTGGGTGCTTTCTACAAATCTATTGGACCAAAGTAATACAGTACCTATGCTTTCAGATCATGCATTGTACATTTCTTTTGGGACATGGGGGGAGGCACTAGTAGTATTCTCTCCTCCCAATGAGGGTATAGAGAAAGGCACTAGTGGCATTCTCCATAACCTTATATGTAAAATGGCACTAGCACCACCCCAAGAGAAGAATGGCACTATTGCCATTCTCTCTATGAGTTCAGAGAGAAAGGTTGCACTATTTGCATTCTCAATTGACTTTAGAGAGATTGGCACTTTTGCCATTCCCCAAAAATACAATCGAATCAGTGAACGACGATGGATAATGTTCATACTTTATTGTTATTTATTAGTTTCATATGCTTTTGTGCTTCATAATTGTTGAATACACTCTAAAGAATCAAAATATTTCTATATTCCTCAACTTCCATAGGGACCAATGATGCATGGAAGGATGTGGAGACATCAAATGTAGAGGACAACATACCACCCAAAATGGGGACTATCAATTACGCGATGGATACAGGAGGTATAGAAGAAAACATAACCCCAAAAATGGAGAAAATTGCAAGGAATATCACGAATCCTATACTTTTAGAAGAGAACATGGATGAACGTACTGTCTCAACATTGGGGACAAAACTACATAATCTTATTGTTGTTGCAAATATGTATGAAATCATAGCACCTGACAATTTGGATGAGTCAGAAGCTGAGCAACTTCAAGGAGAATTTGGATCTATATCCACATACAATTTCTTTGGATATGCCACGATTAACAATCATATTAGACTTGAATGGCATGTTATTAAGTCACTACCTATTCAAGTCTCCAATACATCTGTCTATTATGCATGGCAAAAATAGTTATATGGTTGTTCGTCCTGGGTGCATAGAATTTCTTAAAATCTTGCTACAAAGATTTAATGTAGGTATCTGGTCAACTGCGATGGAGCATAACATACTTGATATGGTAGGAAAGCTGCAAAATTATGCAAATGAGAGCCTCCCTTTCTTTGTTATATGGTCTCAGCAAGGATGCTACACTTACAGTAAGACGAGGATAAATAGGCCTGACAAGGTTGGTGTTGAGGCAATGTTCAAACCCTTAGCAAAAATCTCAAAGGCATTTGGATGTGATGCTAGAAGGACAATCCTTGTTGATGACTCCCCATACAAGGCTTGCATTAGCCCTCCATCAAATTGCATATTTCCTTCAACGTTTGATGTACAAGACAAGGATGATAATATTCTACTGAGAGAGTTGATGCCGTACTTACTACAACTCGATGAGACTAAAGATGTGTGCAGCATGATTGAGACAAATCGGTATGGACAATTACCTGTGATGGAGGGGCATAAGGATTTCAACCTTGTCCAGAAAGTAATTGATGAATGGAGGGAGGAAAATCATGCATGGTCAAGAATGGAATATAAAACAAGAAATCTTCCTCTTGCAAATCAACTAAGAGAGAGGGATATAGGTGGTAGGGCAACCCATGGTGGTGATGGCCAGGTGCCTAAACTCAATGCATCCCAAATAAGACTTTTAAGGAATGCTCCGCAACTCTCTAGCATGAATGCTATGCAAGTTTCTCAATTGGCTATAGACCTAGGGTACAAAGGTCGCTATATCAAGAAATACATTGCTAAGGGCTACATAAACCGACTACAGAATGCGTATTTTTCATGAAGGTACATATGTCAAAGTGTTTTTTGATTTTATCTCAATATATATAACTGTTGTTGTAGCTAATTCAATTTGTCTTTTGTGATGTAGATAGATATATGTTCAAATCAAGCTTGAGTAGGTACATACCAGAACGAGATCCATTTCGACCACCAAAGTTACCTGTCCCTATCAACGAAGTGTTTTGGATAAAAAATGTGGCTTTCGAGGTGCATGAGTCAACCATTACAGGTGTTGGCTTGGGCTTGTTTGTGCATGGCTCCATCAAGAGAGGGACTACTATTCTCCATTATGGAGGTGACAAGTACTCCTAAAGATACTGGAAGGAATTATGTAGAGTTCATCCAAGGCTGAGGAAGTACTCTATCCAAGAGGACCCTAATGTCCCTATGAAGGATATGGTGCATATTGTTGGTGATGTTCAATATGGCAATGTGGCAGGATTTATTAACAGCAATAGAAATACCAATGTAAAGCCAAATGTTTGTTATGTATTTTCCCCTGATGTTCCACCTTGGTATGACCCCATGATGAACATAGATATTGCAGAATATGGTCACATTTGTATTGAATCCATAGATGATATACATGCAGGAGAGGAGCTATTTGCAGACTATGAGTTTTGAATAACAACATTGTATTTCTTTATACAATCATTACTTATGGGAATTACTACTTTCTTGCCAACTATGTAAATTGGTGTGTAATTGTTGTGTGTGAATAATATGCAAACATGTTCATAACTACATTCATAATGTATTTAGAAGGAGTGTCTCTCATGCCATTCTTTCTGGTGCCATTCTCTTTGGGGCTAGAAATTGAGAGTTTCTTTGGAATCATGATTTATTTCAGGGATTTCAATGGTGTATCAACAAGTTGTTATGTTTCCATCCTAAAGTGTACTTTTTTACTTTGCAATGAGTAATCAACATGACATGTAAAGTTATCATTTTACAATAATGCTAGTCAGTCCAAACATTGAAAGTACACAATAAATGATTGTCATTGCCACCTAAATTACATCAAATGCTTGTCATTGCCCATTGATTTTCCATCAACTACATATCTTGCATTCATTCTCCTCAACTACATATCTTGATTTTCCATCAACTACATATCTTACTAAGTTAAAGAGCCTGTGCGTTTTCATTGCAATACTCATGGTTATTAATTACACTCTACATTTTTTAAATGGTGTTTTGGACATTTTCAAATGAGAATGCTCACAACAAAATCAAGTCTCAATATCAATGGAAATTCCAGATACTCACTATTATGAAGGTGTTTTTGAACATCACTATGGCTCACGAGATGAATCTAACTCAAATGGGTTTCAAAGTTTATTATTTTTTTGATGATAACGTAGTTTAGACACTGATATTCTATTTATTATTTGAGAATGTAGTTGATATTTCACACTTCATGAATGGCTATCTAGTCTATTTTCACATATTTCTCCTGATTTTTCATTGAGGGGAGCTACAATTTCTTCCAAAACTGCCATTCTGGGAATTGGGTTTTTCCCAAATTGGGAATTGGAAATGGCATTGAGAAGCCTAAACTCACATGCTCATTCTTCTATGTAGTGATCATTGTCTTCGGTGTGTAGAGATCATATTATGGAATTGTGTCAATCTCTATGGAGAATGCCACCAGTGGAGAATGGTAGTGGTGCCAATCTCATAACATGACCTGCAAACATGCACAAGGAATCCTAAACTCACATGTGCATTCTTCTATGTAGAGATCACTGTCTCTGCTGTGTAGAGATCATATGGAATTGTGTCAATCTCTGAGTTCATCAAACTCACATGTGGATTGGAATCGGACACCACTCTCCTATGATCATTGGAATACCCCTCCTAGAATAGTAGGGTGAACATTTGTACAAGTGGAGAATGGCAGTGGTGCCAATCTCTTATTAGGCCCTAAGAAATGGCATTGAGAAGACTAAACTCACATGCTCATTCTTCTATGTAGTGATCACTGTCTCCGCTGTGTAGAGATCATATGGAATTGTGTCAATCTCTTATTAGGCCTTGGAATGTCAATCTATAGGTTTAGTTTGTCTAGACAACCACTAGTGGAGAATGGCAGTGATGCCAAACTCATGGTGGCACCTACATAATGATACTGAGATCATCAGAGTCACATGTGGATTGGAATCGGACACCACTCTCCTATGATCATTGGAATACCCCTCCTAGAATAGTAGGGTAAACATTTGTACAAGAGAATGGTAGTGGTGCCAATCTCTCATTAGGTCCTAAGAAATGGCATTGAGAAGCCTAAACTCACATGTGCATTCTTCTATGTAGTGGTCACCGTCTCCGCTATGTAGAGATCATATGGAATTGTGTTAATCTCTGTCGAGAATGCCAACAGTGGAGAATGGTAGTGGTGCCAATCTCATACCATGACCTGAAAACATGCACAAGGAATCATAAACTCACATGTGGATTGGCAGTTTTGCCATTATAGAATGCCACCGGTGGAGAATGGCAGTGGTGCACAAGGAATCCTAAACTCACATGTGCATTCTTTTATGTAGTGATCACTGTCTCTGTTGTGTAGAGATCATATGGAATTGTATCAATCTCTGAGATCATCAAACTCACATGTGGATTGGAATCAGACACCACTCTCCTATGATCACTGGAATACCCCTCCTAGAATAGTAGGGTAAACATTTGTACAAGTGAAGAATGGCAGTGGTGCCAATCTCTTAAATTAGCCCTAAGAAATGTCATTGAGAAGCCTAAACTCCCATGTGCAGAGATCATATGGAATTGTGCCAATCTCTGTGGAGAATGCCACCAGTGGAGAATGGTAGTGGTGCCAATCTCATACCATGACCTGAAAACATGCACAAGGAATCCTAAACTCACATGTTCATTGGCACTTTTGCCATTATCCTACTACCATTCTGCGCTAGTGGTTGAGAGTTTCTTTGGAATCATGATTTATTTCAGGGATTTCAATGGTGTATCAACAAGTTGTTATGTTTCCATCCTAAAGTGTACTTTTTTACTTTGCAATGAGTAATCAACATGAAATGTAAAGTTATCATTTTACAATAATGCTAGTCAGTCCAAACATTGAAAGTGCACAATAAATGATTGTCATTGCCACCTAAATTACATCAAATGCTTGTCATTGCCCATTGATTTTCCATCAACTACATATCTTGCATTCATTCTCCTCAACTACATATCTTTATTTTCCATCAACTACATATCTTACTAAGTTAAAGAGCCTGTGCGTTTTCATTGCAATACTCATGGTTATTATCTACATTTTTTAAATGGTGTTTTGGAGATTTTCAAATGAGAATGCTCACAACAAAAGCGAGTCTCAATATCAATGGAAATTCTAGAGACTCGCTATTATGAAGGTGTTTTTGAACATCACTATGGCTCACGAGATGAATCTAACTCAAATGGGTTTCAAAGTTTATTATTTTTTTGATGATAACATAGTTTAGACACTGATATTCTATTTATTAGTTGAGAATGTAGTTGATATTTCACACTTCATGAATGGCTATCTAGTCTATTTTCACATATTTCTCCTATTTTTTCATTGAGGGGAGCTACAATTTCTTCCAAAACTGCCATTCTGGGAATTGGGTTTTTCCCGAATTATCTAATACGGTCTTCATATATGTTCTTTTCTCCTCTCTTCTCAAAATTGCAAGGTCATACCGATACATATGAGTACTTCATGTCAAGAAACAAAACAATATAGTCATGCAATGCAAGTGATAGCCCACATAACCAATATTTACATTTAGTTTTGACTACTATGATAGCATGTCTTATTGTGCTTATTAGATGGCTAAATGACTAGTTTTATACTTGGGTTGATACCTCAAATAAATGGCATTTTAGTACATGATTTCTTTATTTGGGAATAATTAATGCAGTTGAAAGGGCTAATCCTTCCACATTTAAATCTAGACAAGTTGTTAGATTGATAATAATTTCCAAAATTGATTTGTCTTTGGACATTTGTATGAATCTCGTGCAATTGGCCACACTATCTCTGTTAATAAATGCATGCAAGCGTGCTCAGTGCACGCATAAAATTATAATTATGATGGTATGTTTGTATAGATGGCTATACATGTGTATGCCCATGCACACATTCAATTTGTTACATTTTATTTACGATATTGATATAGACACTCACGATGTGTAACACTAACACCTACACCTACTTGTGTTTTTTAGCTTGAAGAGGATTTGGGCGATATTCTAACACGCAAAGATTTTGGGCCTTCTATGGTACAAGCTTATATCTTGTTCTTGTAAGGAAGAGTACATAATGGATGCATGCAAGAATCCTTTTATCTAAAATGAATATTATGGTAAAAGGATAATGTTTGTCTCATCTAAGGCAGAGAGTACATAATCGGTGCATGCAGGAATCCTTTTTAAGACATGATAGATACTTGTTTGGAAAAGAATGTAAAAATAAGTAGATTTAGGGTCTTGCCATTCATTAGCCATCTTTCCCAACTTCATATCATAGGTAATGTAGTTAGTGGGGTCTTCTTGTGTAGCCCTATGGATATGCATGGGTGAGGAGATAGAATCTATTGTGCACATGTTATAGATGTTGACCTTGTGAAAGGCTATATTTGTGCAAGTAGGTAAATTGCCTTAGCTTGAGAGTGAAAGTGCTTTTGCTAATGCTCACTCATTTCATGCAAATCAACTTACTCTCAATGGAGCCGATGCATGCATAATAAATATGAAAACTGACCAATGATAACGACCTTGTACTCTTGGACCATGTCAATAATATGGGCACGTGCTTGTACAATAGGTATGATGGACCAAGGATGACTTATTCAGAACTAGAAAGCAAAGGTTGAATATGAAAAGATGTATCCTCCAAGCATAGCCTTTTATCCTTATCAATCACAAGCTTTAGTTTTTTTCTTGCAAGAATCCCTTACATTGCCATACTTTTATTTAAGGATTATGGACTCTTCAATTGAAGAATCCTTTTTATGTATCCAGATGTTCTCTTTAGTGATCCCTAGTTGATAAAAGGATATTAAGGCTTTATAGTCTTTGACCATGTCACTAATGGCTGCATATTTCACACAAAGGAGCATGCTTTAGAGTGAGGTTGATATTTCCACAGTATGTATGATAGTATTATGCCAAAATATGTCTTTGACCAAGTCATAAGTTTAGCTGATTCCATGCCAATACCTCGCCAATACTTGAAGTCTACTATTATACCTAGGCCAAATGTTAAGTTAGTCATGCAATTAAGGGATTCAAAAAATAGTTGTGCATGTGTTCAATGAGGCTTGTAAATTATATTTAAGAGAGACATGCCAATTTAATATGCAAGAGGGTTTGAAATACTCAAATGATTTTGATATACATAAAAGAATTGGTTAGATTTTCAAAATAAAAGATATATATTTAATACTTGATATTTGGAGTGATGAAAGTGTGTAAGAATGCTCGAGGGCAAGGGCAATATCTAATTCTTAGAGTGAGCCTCTTGTACCTTCCCATTTGAAAAGACAAACATTTTTTCCATTTGACAAAAAAACACAAACATTTTTCCATTTGAAAAAAAAACACAAACAATTTTGCATTTTAGATGAAGGCATGGGGAACATAAACAGAAACGACAAGCCCGGTGCGTAGGATAACATAAGGGTACTTCTTGCAAAGAATAACATAAGGGTAACATAAAGGGGGTTAGGGTGTCAAAACAAAAAATATAATCGAAACTTGCAAACGGAATGGACGGTTGAGATTTGCAGGGGCGTCGCGTGCATGGCCGTTTAGCCAACGCACAGGATGCGCTTGCGGAATCTCATAAATAGGCTAACTATATACCAAAAAAAAAAGAAAGACTTAGGACGCAAAGGGTCGACGTTCGAAAACTTAAATACTGTTGTTGAAAGCTTTTGTCGACAAAACAAAAATAATTGATATCACGTACATTACATGCTGCTCTCTGTTATCTTCCTCGCCATAGCTAAGAGCTTCATTCAATCCACTACCGCCATAGCTATCGACCTCCATTGCATACCTTAGCAATTTTGCTTGTTTCCGCTCTACAATCTCGACCATCACTCACCTCACAGCATGCTCGATTCAGCTCCTGGATCACACTCCCTACCACCTCACATAGCATGCTGCTCTCTGCTATATTATTCTCTGCTATATTATTCTTCCTCGCCATAGCTTTCCATCCATAGCTTCAATCCATAGCTATCGACCTCCATTGCGTACCTTAGTAATTCTGCTCGTTTGCGCTCTTCATTCTCTACCATCCCTCACCTCACAGCATGCTCGATTCACCTCCCGAACAGTTCGACACTCCCTCCTCCCTAGTCCTCTTGAACAATGATCACCAGCCCTTCTTCCTTCGTTTGCTCCAACGAGATTCCTCCCATGGCTCCTCTGCTCGTCTTTCCAGCTACCACAACGTCCCTGGCTTCGTCCCTTTCATCTGGGAGACCTCCCCTGGCTTGCCCAAGCCTTTCCTCACGCCCCCCCCATCCGAGGACACTTGCCTCCTGCGTCCCCTTACCCCTCCTCCGGCCATTTTGCAGTCTCCTATAAGTAGATTCACTCCTGAAGCAGGTGGCTTCAACTCCTCCTTGGCCGAAAGCTCCTCTCCAGCTCGCCGCTCGTTCTCGGGCAAGGTGAGGCAGATTCTTTGCGAGCGATTCTCCCGCTCGACGCCGCACCACCGCCGGGCTTTCTCTCGCAGCATGTTCAATGCGTCAGCTATATGCGCTCTCGATGCAGATGAAAACATGGAATTTAATGGGCAAATGTCGACGTTGTCCTCCCCCGAGAAAGCGGATCAAGAACATCATGGTGTTGCAGAGTGGCTACACGACTTCGGTGGCAAAATTGAACCAGATCCTCCACCGACAAGCAGTTCAGATAGTGGCCTTTTATCACCACCGTCATCGGACATTGGCTGCTCAGATGCTCAGCTCCGAAGTCCTTTCGGTGAAGGTCAGACGAGAAGCGCAGCTACAGGTCCAAAACAGGGTAACGCCGTGATACGAACCTACAAGAGATCTCCTAACGTAAAGAGACAAGGTTCATGTCTGGTAATTCCCAAATTAAGTTACCTGTCTCTCAGGAATTCAGTTAATCCCCCCCCCCCTCTCTCTCTCTCTCTCTCTTTCTCTCTCTCTGCTCTTGCATTTGAAATTCACGCACTGACTACGATCTGCTTTCTCTTGGCAGCCAAAGTTGTGCTTCTTTCCAGAATAGCGGTTAGCATGATGCACTTTCTTTTGGGTACGTTCTCAAAGCCCTTCACCCAACCAGAATGTGGCAATATGCAAGGCACGCATAGTGGTTCAAATATACTGAATGTAATGAATGCAAATCATTGCCGGAAGTAACATACCTCCTTTCTTTGGTGATCATCTGGTCATCTGGCCAAAGTCTAAAGGAATGGATGTTACTTTATGCCTTCAACCATTCTCTGCGTGTGGATCACAGCGAGCTAGTCTTTGAGTGAACGCTTAGAACACGTTATTTTATATGGGAATTTTCTATCAGCAGACCGGATTTCGTTCATCACTTCACATTGAAGATCGCAATTGTTGATTTGCACAGATCGTGGGTCATTAATGTAAACTTGAGGAGAGACACGACCTATTTCCACCGGTGTTATTTGAGTGTTCACATGAGTGTGGATTCCCATTGGCATTTAGATTCAAGTCTAGTTAACTTAAATCTCTTAAGGGCTCTTAAAAAAGCTTTTAAATTTAACCCCCTAAAAGAGGCACTTTAAGGATCATGTCTATGAAGAGAAATGTAGAACTTTAATGGTTAAGTTAAGGGTGAGGTGTGGGAATGCCACTTCAAGCAAGATCCTTGTTAAGAAATTTTCATGATGAGAACTATGTACAACATGGGTACTCCTTTGAAAGGTTTTGAAAACCATTGTGATCATAACTCAAAGAACAAACTTTGAATTGATGAAATAATTGATGAAATAAACCATTTTGTATAAAAAACCACCGAAAGTTTTAGTTAAGACCACTTAGGACATAACATAGTGGGTACTAATGGGAATATAGTTCCCTTGTTAAGATTTTCTTTAGCTTAATAGAATTGGTTATGTTAAGATTACTAGCATAACCTAGGTGTGTTGCAGGTCTACCCCCTCTTTCTCTGCTCCTCTGCTCTGGTCCACAACTACCCTCTCCCTCCATTGTGGGACCTTTTGGACGAATTTCTTTTGTCCACTAGCCTATTGCAGGTCTGTCCCCTCTTTCTTTGCTCCTCTGCTCTGGTCCCAACGTCTGCCCTCTCCCTCCATTATGGGACCTTTTGGATGAATTTCTTTTGTCCTCTAGCCTACTGCAGGCCTGCCTCCTCTCTCTCTTCTCCTTTGCTCTGGTCCAGCTGCTCTCCCCTCCATTTTTCAAAATTTGGGTTGCAACACCTCCTATAATTGGTCTTCTCTCTCCTACTCTTCTCACTGTTTCTGTGCCTCCTCTTGCTCTATCCCTTCATGCTCTACCTCTGCCTTCTCTTTCCTCTCTTGATCTGCCCTCTCTTGCTCTATGGCCTCTTGCTTAGCCGCCATATCCTCCAGATTTTTTTCCCCTTCTGTAGGCACTTCTCCTTCTGGTATAGGTGCTCTTTTCCCTCCTACAGGCACTTTTCCTTCTGGCACAGGTTCTCTTTAGCCTCCTACAGGCACTTTTCCTTCTGCTACAACAACTCTTTGCCCTCCTATAGGCGCTTTTTCCCTCTTTCTTTTCCTTCTCATATAGGATACAACTGCTCTTTCCTCTCCTATAGCTATTGTTTTCCCAATAGGCATGGTCTAGAACACAGTGACACAAGGTGGCAATGCTATGAGCTCTAGTGTGTTCTAGAGGCATGGTCAAGAAGAAAGTGACACAAGCTGACAATATTGTGAACTCTAGTGTGTTGTAGAGGCATAGTCAGGAACAAAGTGACCAAAGTGACCAAAGCTGGCAATATTGTGAGCTCTAGTGTGTTCTAGAGGCATGATCAGGAAGAAATTGATACAAGTTAATATTGTGAGCTCTAGAACATGAAAAATGCATTGGATGACTTGAACTTACAGTTTGACTAACTAGATAGTCATGGAAGGTTTTGCCAAGGGTCCATATAAGCTTCCCAAGAGGAAGGATGTATTTCTTAGACTATGTACCTTCCTTGCCTATCTTCTTTACAAGATCCTATGTTAACATAGGAGGGGGAAGTAGTGGAATCTTTGATATAACTGACAATGGATTGTCTATAAGTTGTGTCCAGGAATAGTAGGCAAGAATCTAGAGAAATGGTGAAAGAAATGTGTAGTCCTTCAACTTTACTTGAAATGGTGAAATAGTAGGCAATAATCTAGGGAAATGCATGAAAATGTCCCTTTTATCCCTCGTGCAACATCAAACCAATGCGTTTGACTAGTACAAGCTGTCCATAAATTGTAGGTTGGGGATTTTGGCTTCATGACTTGGAGGACATTAAAAACATTGATGAAATTTCTTTTGATGGTTTTATTGTGTGGTTTCGTGCCTAAAATTTTTTGGTAATATGTCTAAAGTTTTGATGCCTAAAGTTTTCATGTCTAAAGTTTATAGTTAAATATACCTATTTGCCTTGCTTGCATCATTAAAGGAGACAATGCCATAATGGTAAGCATCCTATGTATTGATTTATATTTTATGGTCTTTCAATATAATGTGCTAAATTGTTAGGTCTGCTAATGTAATGGTTGTTGAATTGATGCAGGAGGCATTTGAGATCACTCATTGGTGCACTATATTAGTCGAGCAAGAGGATACGTTGTAGTCTTCCACATCCAATTTTTAGAATGGCCTACTTAAGTACTGAAGTGCATCAAAGTATTGACAGCTTGATCATTGTGGTCCACATCACATGGCTTCCCCTATTGCATTGTATCCCATTGGCAATGGTGTAAAAAAACTTTGTGCTTGGCTACCCTGAGAGGAGAGTCTTAATGGTATTAGTATTAGGATCTTTCTTGGGGATTTCAAAAGCCTCTTTTTCTATGTATTAGAGGTAGCAAAGAGGAGGTATAGGCTATGAAGAGTCTTTGTATTTGAATGGAGAGATTATAATACAAAAATGTACATTTTATCACATTCTCTTCCTTACAAGATACCATGTCATAAGCAATAATTTTGATTCAGTCATGGTTGAAATTTTGAATGTGTTGTTAATTCAATATAAGGTAATATTGCTTTGAATTGTAGAGTATTGAATACACCATCTCCAAGTTTGTTGTGTAGAGAGGTGAACCTTTTATATGCAAACTTGTCCCTTTTCCTTCATTTGTATCCAAAGTAATTATAAATTTATGACCCCCTCAACTTGTGACTGATTTTTGAAGGTCTTCTACATTGAATTTGAACATTCAGGAAAAATAGGGTCATATACTATTTTTCCAGTCAAATATGATAGAGCTACTCATGCTCTCGATTTTGAACTAAAAAAATTTGCAATCAGAGTTATAGCACAAAAGTTATAGCTATTTTACTATTCTCTTCATATTCCATGCAAATAAGTTCTATTACTTGTATATATTTTTATCAAATTAATTTAGGAAAAAAATTTGAATATTCCAAGTCAAAACAATACTCTCAACCAAGTTTGTAATTTTGGTGACCATTTTTGGCAAATAAAGGAGGAATTTGACCATGGCATAGAAGGCAAAGTCAGTCAGGACATCATGGGGTGTCCAAAAATGCCCAAACCCACCACGGTGTGAATTTGGCCATTTGGGCCCCTCCAAATGGCCAAATTCGTGCTGTGGCGGGTTTGGGCATTTTTGGACACCCATTTGACCATGGCACAGGAGGCAAAGTTGGTCAGGACATCATGGGGTGCCCAAAAATGCCCAAACCCGCCACGGCGTGAATTTGGCCATTTGGAGGGGTGATGTCCTAACCAACTTTGCCTTCTACGTCGTGGTCAAATTCCTCCTACATTTGTAAAAAATGTGGATAATCCAAAGTAAGAAATTACATTGAAACACTACAGAATTAACATTTTAGCTCATATTCTCCTCTTTAGAGCACCTCCTGAGGTTCAAGATACTTCTTTTCTTGAAAAAAAAAATCATGGATCACATATTGATCCTGCTATTGTACGGTCACATGATGGTAATGTGGGAGATCTCCTCAAATGGTGCCCTCAATAGTCACAGAGTTTACAGAGACTATGATAGGCCATCATAGAAGGTAGGTGATGTTTGAGGAGGGATGAGAAGGACCATGAATGATTACGAGGGAGGATACGCAAGCGGAGGACTAGGTGTGAGGATGAGGCAGACGAATACACATGAGTAGGACGAGTAGAAGCAGCAGGAGCAGGTGTGAGCCTGAGGCAAGAGGAGCTTGCATGAGTAGATGAAGGAGGAGTAGGCATGAGCATGGGCAAGAGGAGAATGGATGAGCATGAGGGAGGAGGAGGAGCAAGAAAAAGCAGTAGGGGGGGAGGGGGAGGATGCATGTGGGAGCAGGGAGGAGGAAAAAGCAGCAAGGGGAGGGGAGGAGGAGGACACATGTGGGAGTAGGGAGGAGGAGGCATGTGGACAAAGGGAGGAGGAGGGGGGAGGGAGGAGGGAGGAGGAGGAGGAGGAGGAGCAGGAGGAGGAGGAGGAGGAGGAGGAGGAATGGGATGTGTGAAAGAGGAGGACGGAGGACGAAGACAAGGAGGAGGAGGGAATTCAAATTCAAAATTTGAAATTCAAAAGTTTGACTTTGGAGGATGGGGGAGGACGGAGAGAGAGGGAATTCAAATTCAAAATTAAAGATTTTGACTTTGGGAAAAGTGCCCCCTCCTTGGTGTAAGAGGTGGCCCCCTCCTAGGTGTAAGAGGTGGGATCAACTGCCCAGGCTTAACCCACCTAGGTAGGGGGGGTTAGGACTCCCTTGGACCCCACAAGAGGGCTTGCATTAGGCCTAATCCATTTCTTAACCCATTCCTTATGAGGCCCTTTTGAGACCCCAATTCTCCCCTAATGGGCGCGGGCATGAAGATCGTCGGTACAGTTGGCGGGCGTGGAAGGTGTCGGTATAGACAACAGAATATCAGTCGGTATGATAGTAGATATATATGTAGGTACAAGGGTCGGTATATACTGACCCCTATACCAACTACTACCGACCCTTCCACCGACATTTTCATCGACTTTTGGGTACAATTTTCCATATTGATGTTTTTACAGAACGTCATTTCCAAGGGTCCCAGCGTAGTTCTACTCTTCTTTCAAGCTAACAAGTAGAATACCTATAAGACCTTGTGCCAATCATGGGACTTGAGACCCCTAAGCTTATTTTCCTTTGTAAACACTCCCCTTAAGCAACATATGTGTCCCATGGGTGTCCGAAAAGATGCAATATCCACCTTGACCCTTTCCTCCTCTACCTTGGAAAGGATCCATGGTGCCTTCGGGAGAACAATTCTAGGACACTCTTGGGTTCCTAAACCACCCTCTTGAGTTGTAGAACCACGCTCTTAAGTTCTACGCACATGCTCTTGGGGCCACAAGTGAGGCATCTTACCCATCTCATGTAAGTCTTCTCGCACTCCCCCTCCACTCCCTTTGTGTCTTTGTCACGAACCAAGTGTGCCCAAATAGAAGTCCCCACATTCTTGAATATATGCATGGGATCCAAAGGTGATTGATTTATAACTTGCCCTAATATGAAAGCTCATAAAAGATAGATAGGTGGTCCATACCAAGAGGAGGCTCCTCACTATTAGCTCTTCATACTAGGAGGAGGCTCCTCACTATTAGCTCTCCAATCCCGAATCCAATCACTTTCCTTCCTACAGACCAGTGGTGGATCAAGTTGACCTTCACGAGTAGGATGATCAAGTGGAAAATATTGAGCATCACCTTCATAAACCATCTTCCTCATATGTTTGGAGTGTTGTGCATTCAAACTAGGGCCACAAATAGGATAAGCATGGTACCCTTGTGTTTTAAGTCCTACATATATGCATGCACAAATAGGTAATTAGACATGGAGAGATCACACCACAATAAAGCATAAAGGTATCAATAGGCATGCAAAAGCACGTACCTGCACACTCCCCATATCCTGGATAGTCATGCATGGTCCACATCAAAATTCCCTTAATGAAAATGTATGTGGCCCACCTTGGGGCTCTAGAAGTATCAAGATGCATATGCCCCTCCATAGGGTCTATAGCTCCTCGATCAAGGGTTCAGTGTACACGTCCATATTTTTGGCCTTGTACTTTCTCGGTACAAGTAGGGCAAGCATGAGGTGTCCCTCTTTATTATTATCCATGGCAAGATATTGTAGTTCACCAACACTATGGGCCATGTCAACCAAGATGTAGAGCATAACCCGAAAGGGTTCACGCCATCCATTGCAAGCCTGAGATGTAAATTGTGTGGCTCCCTCGCAAAGTTCGGCCACATGTTGTCTATGTGCTTCCAAGCAGCA
Source organism: Dipteris shenzhenensis (assembly GCF_047967505.1). Taxonomy (NCBI): domain Eukaryota; kingdom Viridiplantae; phylum Streptophyta; class Polypodiopsida; order Gleicheniales; family Dipteridaceae; genus Dipteris; species Dipteris shenzhenensis. The sequence continues at coordinate 53,415,902 of NC_141600.1, read as the reverse complement.
CAATCTGCAAGGATCCTCAAAGTGTCATCAGTGGACTGGTGTGTAGCATGCCACATCATTAGTTGCACAATGGACTTGCATTTGAACATGTGCTGTATTCTAGGGATGATGGGGGAAAATATCTCAAGACCTTCACTAGGATCGTCTCCCCTAGTAAGTTCAGTCTATAGTATTGTGCTCCACACTCCTAGAAATTAACCAAATCACCATACTCATGATGAAACAAAATACAATCATTAGGGCAAGCATGGATGGTGTCATAATCCATCCCAACCATCATTAACATCTTCTTTACTTTGTCTTTGGAATTGAGCATGGTATTTGGGACTGGCAACATCTTCTGGAGGAACCTATTACAATTTACATATCCAAGAAACCTTGTCAATGAGATACTAACTAATTAAAACAATTAGGAACCAGAAAATAAGATCAAGGGTACAAACCTTAGTAAGGCTGAGACACTTACAGTGTCTGACCATCCATACTTTTCTTGCAAATTCAAGATCGAGAGGCAAGCTCATAGTTTTTTCATCATCGCACCATCGTACAAGCGTGTTAATGCCAAATCTCACATCACGGTCTCATGCTCAGACATCTCACCTCCATCTCCCGTGGTGCCTCTAAAAATAGAATCCATCATGTCCACCTTACCCTCGTCCTCCTCTAGAGGATCATCCTCAAGATCATCTTGCTCAAACTATGGTGATGGTGCACGTGCTCCCTTGCTACTCTCCTCATCATGTATAATGATGCAAGGTTAGTGTGTGCAACAAGGACAAGCAATATAAATATCCATGAATCATTCAGTTATCATTGATTTACTGAGGATACACTAGCATGACAACCAATATCCTCTTCTGGTGGTGCCTCTCCATACATCTGCAAGTGATGCATGGCAATACGGCATTGATGTGACAAACCCTTGCCTGCAATGCATGTAAGGACAAGGCAATCTCTCACGAAGCCACTCCAAACTCCCAGGGGGTGGCCCCCTATCTGATTCATCCTCTCCACTTGAACACATCCAAAACTATCCCCCCCAATCAAGTCAAACACCCAACCACACAAATCCCCAAAATTTCCTCAAACCCCCTTACCCCCCCCTAATCCCCTCTCTTTCCCCAAACACCCTGGGGCCTAAATCCCCCCTAAATCCCTTCAAACACCCACTCATCCTCCAAAATATCCCAAGCCCCCTCAAAAAACCTAAACCCTAAACCCCTAGAATCCATTGTTTCATCAGTATGGGCATCGGAGAGAAGCATGCTCGACATATGTGGGTATGATTCAAACCACCTGACACAACTGTCTCCTTTGTTGCAGTATGTTATTTTCCTCGAGAAACATCCTACACATGCAAGGTCACAAAAGATGGTCATATCCCCATCATCTCATGAGGACATTGTGGACTTGAATGCATGCACAGAGAATAGACAGGTGGAGCTTCTTAACTTTGAGTTAGACCCCATCTAAGTGCCAGACGTGGACCTAGTGGATCTTGGAATAGAGAGACATTCAAAGGATGCACCACATGTGATAGGGTATGGAAGACATTTGTTTAACATGGAACGATGCATGACTTGATCATATACTATGGCCTTCAACGATTGGTCGATGCCTAGAGTAATCACATGTTTCCCACACGGAGGGGGCAGAAGCATCGTTTACTACTTGATGGAAACCCTGATTTTTTGTGACACGAGTACAGGACTTCATAGTCCCCCCTTCCCCTCTTGTTGGTGCCAACTACTCATATCTGTCATTCAGTATCTTGACTATACTGCTAGACATAGTACATGATCACTTGCACCCACCTAGGTCTAGGTACACATTGATCATGCCCTCGATGGATTGTACATGATCCACCGTTCCCATGGATTAATGCCTCCCTTCAGACATGATGTAGACATTGATCTTGCCTCAAACAAACTGGTATCAATGATCCACGATGCCACCACCATATTTGTTGGCATCTGCATCCATCACACCCGAGCACGCATGCACACAACTCACCAAGAATTGCAAGAGCAAGCATCTTCATCCAAGAATTGCACAAGTTAGGTTAATGGTTCAAGAGCAACAAACAATGAGAACTCATAAGTTAACCATTGGGAATTGAGCTAATCAAATCATCAACAGTTAGCATGGTGTACACGGTAGCTTGCTTGTAGGTTGGGCAGAGTGGAGTGATTCTTGCAACTATGCACAATCTTTGTAGTAGTCTCAAACTCACCGAAGGACACATAGCAAGGGATCTGTTCAACCAAGAACAAATAAATAAAGCTGAAATTAAATTAAATAAATAAACGAACTCATTTGGTTTTGTCTCTCGTGTATTAGCCACTCTTTAGGGAGAGATGCACTCAAATTGGGAAAGTAAAGAAGGGAAGCAATCTATCTCTACTACAAAGTCATTTGAACTGACTGCATATGATATTAATAGCCCATTTCTAGTGTTAAGCATAGTGCATTCCTATGTCATAACTTTAACAAATTAAATCACAAGATGGACCATAGCAAAAATTCTCCCTTCGATCACAAATTTTGATGTCACAAACTTTTTCATCGAAAGTGTGATTCTTTAACATGGCTATCCAATATTAATGCATATTATTTTTGATAGATTGAACATTACACCTCAATGGAAAAGTCCCAATCATCTTGATTGAAATATTCGAACAAAACATCTCAAACCATTAAACTAATAGTTGCAATATATATTAATCCTCATGTAATAGGGATGCTTCCATACCTTAGCTATTAATAAGACTCAACAAGAATAAGTCTTGTTGAGGCTTTACATCTTCTTCTTCCAAATTTCTACTGAAATAGTTGGCTTCCCCATAGATTAAAGCCCCCATGCAAGGTGGATTCACCTCCACGGAATGATCAGATCACCTCATTCATCCTATGTGAAAAGAAATCCCACCTCTTACTCTGCGTCAAGTGTCGTGAAATCTGCTATGCATCAGACCTCGTCCAATGTCCCAAAGCTTGCTCCCATACAAGGTAAGATAAGGGTTCTAGGCCATTTTCCCAACTGTAGGGGCAAGCTATAGATCTAGTCATAGGGAACAACTCAGAGGTTGGGGTTGCTATTGAAAGGAGAAACCATATGATGATGAGATATTGAGTTCTTAACAATTAAGAAAACAAAACAAAACCATATGGACAAGTTGAAGCAAAGCCACAATTGTATTTAAGAAGCCTGTTTACAACCAAACCGCCTCAGCTTGAATTAAGCACTCAGTCAAGCAAGCTCCAAACCTAGCAAGCCAGGTGAGAGAGAGAGATCGTGAACCACAATGTCACTTATCTCTTTTGCTCCCTATTACAATGTTTCTTTCTAAGTAGACTAACAAAACTGAAATCTATTGCTGGCACACTCGGTTTGTTGGACCGCTACGCAACACTTTTCTATCCTTAGCTCCAAGTTGCCTCCTCCTAAGGCTCGGGGTCACTACTTTAATTGTTATTGATGCTTGCCGCATAAAATTTAGCCAATGAGGTACTTTGCTTGTTTGCCAGTCATCACAGGTGCCACCTGCTCTTGCACCTAAGTTGGTAAGTCTATTTGACCCAAGCACCGATATTTCGCCTCAGCTTTTGATGAGATCAGGCCCTCACGGTTCGAGGCTGGTTGGTACCAAGTGCTACTCAAATGATGATGTCAGAGGGTTGAAGCCACAAGTCGCTATGTGGGGCTACAACGTCCTCGTGGAGGAGCCATTTTGTGCTCTACTACCTTGGACTTACTCGAAGTATTCAATGCACTTTTAGAACTGGAGGCTAGCTTTTGAATGGTCACCCGGGTTTGAGGGATGTCCTAAGAAAGAGTGTGAGGCCGGGTCTGGTCTGTTGCCAAGTCATCATCTCAGGCTCCCTCCACCTGGGCAGCTTTGCAGATCAGATATTGGAGTATGCATAACGGACCAACGTCCGTTGGAGCTGCGCATTCTCAGCTTTCGACCCTCCATCTCTTCCATAGCTTGGTGGAGCCTTGTGTTTTCTACCCTGAGACTGGCTGCCTCGTCCTATACCCCCTGTAGGGTTTTCTGGTTAGCTGGTGCCTTCTGTACATTCTCGAGCGCTATCACAAGGAACTCTAAACCTATTACTATATAGGAAAGCACACTATAACTAGTAAAGTTTGCATGATTTGCTACTTAGAAATAGCAAAATTTGGCTCTCTAACCTAATTCATTTTCCTACGTACCATAAGGCTTCTATATAGAAACTTGTTTGTCTAACTAGCAAAATCCATGGTTTTTCTACATAGTAATTGTTGCGAATCTAGGAAATTCTAAGTTTTCCTATATAACAATCCCCTTCCAAGTTTTTAGATCTAGGAAATTCTTCTTTTTGCTATATAGTGGTCAAGTTTCAAACTTTTGCACCTAGAAAATTATGTTTTTCGCTATATAGTAATTTTTCTTTTGGAAGAGGGTCTAAGAAAATTTCTTTTTGCTATATAGTAGTCCTTTTGCAATCTTTTGCATCTAGGAGATTATTTTTTTTCTATATAGTAATTTTATGACTTTAGCAAATACATCCTTTTGCTATGTAGTCCAAAATTTTTAATCTTGGAAATCGCATGTATATTAGCCAATGTTCCACTCATATCTACTAAATTCATGTTTTTGCTTTATATCAATCTTGTAATATATTGTGAATCACATTATCTATATGGTCTTTGTTCTCAATCTAAAAATTTTGGATTCAATGTAAGAAATTTCAAAAAGCGTTCAAGAGCTCTCTATCTAGGAATTTGGGGTTTATTCTTGGAGGTTTTTCACATGGTATTGGCATCATGGAAATTACCTCAATGCTAATGGAACATCCTATAATATTTTAAAATGGTTGCTTCATTTGTCAAAACTATCATTTTTGTAAATCAATGTGTTTAATAGGGTGGTTGCAAGCCAAGGGTGTCCACTTTTGGTTCAGTGCCCAAACTTGGGGGGGGGGGGGGGGAACAGGCCTTTTTGCACACAAATTTGGAAATCTAACCTAGGGATTTAGTCAATACATCACACATGTTTTTTGCACACAATGGTATGGTCTGATCGAAAATTGGAGATTCACAATGATAATTTTATTGTGGCGCAGTGCAGGTAATTCATAGGGGCCATCACACTTTGTCACAAACAAACACCATCATATTAATTTCTTAATATCTCACTCATTATGCATCAGATGATAGTGAAACTTAATATGTATTCTCCTCACATAGTGTAAACTTAAATTGATTTATTGGTAATTATTTGAATGCATTATATAATTATTATTAATTATTTATAAAATTTAAAGACCTAAAAAAGGCACATTTTGGTGCACACTGTATTTTTTGAGTATTGTCAAAAAATTGGTCAAATCCAATTTGGTAGAGGGTTAGTACACACATAAGGATATGTGGCGCAAGCATCAAATCCCAAATCCAACGGTTAGATTTTGTGAGCTGTCAGGTTTACTTTTACTTTTACTTGTTAGAGGAGTAGTAAAGAAAATAAGAATTAATCTTGGTAATTTGTGCACATAAGTAAACATGCCAAAAATCACATATTTTGTAGTCCTCCACGTGATGAATAAGAGGACAAAATTTTGGTCAAATTTGAGTGAGGAAAGCATCAATTATGGCCTCCCTAGTTGAAATCCCCATGTTTTGGAAAAAAAGTGGCACCCTAGCCAAATACCAAGGCTAGATAAGCTTGGTATTAGGCTTGGAAGGGTAGGTTTGTGGCATCACCAAGCCTAGTGGTGGTAGCCATTAGGGCGTGGGCATCTTGCTCATGTGGATTGAACAACTCATTAATTTTGCCTCATCACCATGCCATGTGAGCCATCTTGACCATGTTTGACTTGCCACCTCACCCTGTGCCACCTCCCACTCACCCCCACTCATGGTGCCACATCAACCACGTCTGCCACCTCATGAAGCCACATCAGAGACACCCTAGGTGCCACATCATCACTCAAGTGCCACCTCATACCACCACCTCATCATTGCCAACTCATCACCACCACCTCATGCTGCCACATCACCTTGCCACCTCACTTATCACTGCCACCTCATGCTGTCACATGAGGCTAGAGCATGAGACATCATCATCCCCATTGATGCCACATCATTAGCATGCTTAGTGTCACATTAGCCACGAGTTGCCACCATAATTAAAATGAAATAATAGCATTAGGATACGATATATGGTATATTGTTATGGCAAAACAAAAGTGAAATTATACATAAGAATATGTAACCACATTAGGTGATGCAAACATTATTGAACCAAATCATATTAACATTGGATTCCATAGTATATAATTTGATGTAAATTCAAGGGAACTACAAAAATTAGTCTAAAACAGAATGCCTTCAAATAAGAGGAGCCACTCATTCTATTCAAATCTCTACATCCACTCAATTTAATCAAATTGAATCCAATCAAAGCAAGGACATTGATATGTGACCTTATCCGATGGTTACCAAAATTGACAGGGGTCTTAAGGCAAGTGGGTTCCATGATCTTACCAAGTATGAAGTGCATCTGACATCGTATGTCCGGTCGAGAAGGTCAAATGCCCCAAATTCCATGTGCATGGTATGCACGTGAAGGAGAAATACGAATTGGCCTACAACATTGATATGTGAACTTGTCCGATTGGTACCAAACTTGACAAGGGTCTTAAGGAAAGTGGTGTCCATGATCTTGACAAGTATGAAGTTCATCCAAAATCGTATGTCTGGTTGGGAAGGTCAAATGCCCAAATTTCCATGTGCATGGTACGTACGTGAAGGAAAAATACGGATCGGCCTAAGACATTGGTATGTGAACTCCGTATGTCTAGTCGGGAAGGTCAAATGCCCCAAATTCCATGTGCATGTCTAGTCGTATGTCTGATTTGTACCAAACTTGACAAGGGTCTTAAGTTAAGTGGTTTCCATGATCTTGACAAGTATGAAGTGCATCCAATGCCGTATGTCCGGTTGAGAAGGTCAAATGCCCAAATTTCCATGTGCATCGTATGTACGTGAAGGAAAAATGTGGATCGGCCAAGGACATTGGTATGTGAACTTGTCGAATGGGTACCAAGCATGACTGGGGTCTTAAGGCAAGTGGTTTCCATGATCTTGCCAAGTATGAAGTTCATTCGACATCGTACATGTCTAGTCGGGGATGTCAAATGCCCCAAATTCCATGTGCATAGTATGTACGTGAAGGAAAAATACGGATCGGCCTACAACATTGATATGTGAACTTGTCCGATGGGTGCCAAACTTGACGGGCATCTTAAGGCAAGTGGTTTCCATAATATGGTCAAGTATGAAGTGCATCCGACACCGTATGTTTTGTCGGTAAGGTCAAATGCCCAAATTTCCATGTGCATGGTACGCACGTGAAGGAAAAGTATGCGTTGAGCAAGGACATTCATATGTGACCTTATCCGATTGGTACAAAAATTAACAAGGGACTTTAGGCAAGTAGTTTGCATGATCCTTCCAAGTATGAAGTGCATCCGACACTGTATGTCTGGTGGAGAAGGTCAAATGTCCAAATTCCATTTGCATGGTACGTATGTGAAGGAAAATTACGGATGGGCCAAGGACATTGGTATGTGAACTTTTCCAATGGGTACCAAAATTGACAGGGGTCTTAAGGCAAGTTGTTTCGATGATCTTGCAAAGTATGAAGTTCATCTGATAGTGTATGTTCGATCAGTAAGGTCAAATGCCCAAATTTCTATGTGCATGGTACGTACGTGTAGGAAAAATATGGATCGGCCAAGGATATTGGTATGTGAACTTGTCCGATGGGTACCAAAAATGATAGGGGTCTTAAGGCAATCGGTTTCCTTGATATTTTCAAGTATGAAGTTCATCCAAAATCGTATTTCTAGTCAGTAAGGTCAAATGTCCCAAATTTCATGCACATAGTACATACGTGGAGAAAAAATACGGATTGGCCTATGACATTGATATGTGAACTTGTCCGATGGGTACAAAACTTGACTCCATGTGCATGGTATGCACATGAAGGAAAAATATACGTAAGTCAAGGACATTCATATGTGACTTTATCCGATTTGTACCAAACTTGACAAGGGTCTTAAGGCAAGTGTTTTCGATGATCTTGACAAGTATGAAGTTCATCAGACATTGTATGTCTGGTCGGGAAGGTCACATCCGATTTGTACCAAACTTGACAAGGGTCTTAAGGCAAGTGTTTTCGATGATCTTGACAAGTATGAAGTTCATCAGACATTGTATGTCTAGTCGGGAAGTTCATATAACTAATTGCATTGACATGTAGCATGTTGTGCAATTAGTTATATGTTTTGATACCATTCCTAGTACTATTGGCCACATGAAGATGCAAGGGGTAAATCCATCATCATTTTGGATGTAAGAGAGATTTGGAAGCCACCCATGCCATAGCTAGCATGTTATTTGTCCATTTGGGCCATAGTAGGAACCATTTTGCATGTAAGCATGAATATTTTAGCTAGCTACCACCGAAGGTTTTAAGAAAAGGGTTGGAGCAAATAAAGGAGTATCCATTTTTAAAGGAAAAACATTGAGTATAACAAAACAATCATTCTAGACTATACCTTACAAAGATAGAAGATCTCAAACATTTACACCTTTATGAGAGGGAGAGAGCGAGAGGAGGGGCGGGGGTCAAGAGGGGTGGAGATAAGGTTGATGGATAATCCATGCAAGCAACTAGAAAGGATGCAAATGGTCTTGGGTTGTCGGTTAGTCATGAAAGGAAATGGTTATCTCGAAGGTAGTGTCCAAACCATCTGAAATATAGATGATTTATTGGAAATACCATTGCATTGCCATGTAGCATGGTGTGCAATTAATTATATGTTTTGATGCCATCCATATTACTATAGGGCACTTGAAGATGCAAGGGGTTATCCATCTTCTTATGTTTATTCTTTTTTATATGCTTTGATGCCATCCATATTACTATAGGGAACATGAAGATGTAAGGGGCAATCCATTTTCTTATGATAGAGGTTCTCAAACATTTACACGTCCTTCATGAGACCAACTCCCTATTCAAGATGATCTATGATCGGATGCTCAGTTGTTAATTCTATAGGACTCTTCCTCTCTCATTGAAGGAAGCTCAGTGTGGTGTAGGGCTTAGTTCTAGCATGAAAAGTGTTTCTAGTTCTTACTTCAAATAGAGATACCTTTTACAATCAAAGTGACAGAGTGACAAAGAAATGCCCCTCTTGCAATTAGTCAATCCCCTCTGCCATCCATATGTTTTGATGGTAATGCACACACCATCTAAAATATAGATGTCCCACAGGAAATACCATCACATATGTTTTGACGCCATCCATATTACTAAATGGCACATGAAGATGCAAGGGGAAATCCATTTTCTTATGATAGAGGTTCTTGAACATTTACATCTTCTTGAGAGAGAGAGATTCTCGAAAATTAAAACCCTCATGATACCAACTTCCTAGTCAAGATGATTTGTGATCGGATGCTCACACCATAATTATCCACTTGCTTCAACACATTATTTCAAATATTAGAATGTAGCATGCAAACAATGCCTTGAATGATCTGATAGAGGTCGGTGCCCAATTGATTACATCGTTCTTTTGGGATCTAAAACACACATTTGGGCTCTTTTAGACACATGGTTTAGAATATCCCCAACCTTTTCCATACCTTTTGACTCTTTTAAACTTGTATCCGTAGCATACTAGGCATTGGTATACATGGCCTAATACACCTATTTTGAGTTTAAGCTAAAACAAACACTTTGTATGAATGTGTAGGCTTTCATATAGCATGGATGCCCTACAATCAAACTATCATATGTTCTACTATGATTTTGATTTTCAACAACTCACAATTAAAATGCATAGGAACAAAATTGGGTGGCGGCAAAACTCCCGCCCAACGTCTCTCTCCCAACGTCTCTCTCATCCTCTAGTCTTTGGTCTTTACTCTCCCCTGCAGCTTCCTACTCTTCACTCGATCCTCCCTGCCTTCCCCTTGCTCCCTGATCTGGTGCACTCTCCTGCAACCCTCATGTCCTTCGATTCCTGTAAGCTCCAGCCTCAAACTAAACGGTTTGCCAAATTCTGCTCATGAATTGTTTGCATACATTTCCTTCAAGCTCGTCTTGGTCTGCGGCCTCACTTTTGTGTTTTTTAGTCGTCACAGTGAAGAACAACATTTATCTAGTTCCTGAGCCGATTCTCAACCTTCACGCTTCAAAACGTCTGCTCCTAATCTCGGGTAAGGCTCTCAAATTCATCATCCATTATAAACTTCAGAGACTCGATAAAAGCTTGCGGGTTGTTTCTTTCTCCACTTGCTCACGGTTCCCACTTTCGGCAAACCCACAATTGGCTCGATTCAGGCAGGAGCTCGCTTTTCCATTTGGAACGGACTGAAAAGGTAATGCTTAGATTGATGGGTAGTTTGAGGAACTCTGCAAGGTAGTCTGAATTGCGAGCGATAGCGCATATCCTTGTATGGTTCGTTCGATCGGAGCTTCTCTAATGTATCTTCCCAAATGTTTGGATCAGACTTCTTGTAAAGATGCCACCCTAGCACTTCTAATGCGAGTGGAAGGCCTTGGCAAGCATCTGCCACGCTGTTGGCCAAGCTTGGGAGCTGTGTATCATGACTTGGTACACGGTCTTTGCCACCAAAGGCATGCAAATAAAAGAGGTGTCGGGATTGCTCTTGGTCGAGGCACTCAATATTGTATGTGTCATCAGTCTCGGCATGCTCCAGAACATGTTTGTCTCGAGTAGTAATAAGGATCCGACTCCCAGCTCCAAGATGGGTCTTGAAAAGCATAGCATCGAGCTGAGAAGGAGCATCCACATCGTCGAAGACTAGCAAAATTTTGAAGAGAAACAATTGCTGTTGTAGTATAGCCTTGTCTTCCTCCACATGCAGTATGTTCTTAGTCTCACTACTGCCAGAGATCCGCAAACCCAATCTATGCTTTCAAAGTTCGAATTGAGAACCTTTGCCCTTGATGTGTGGTGCTGAGTGCATAGTAGATATCACACAACATATTTGTTGTATTCTTGGAGCCACCGTAGAAAAGTAAAAAGAATCCAAAATTGCAAATCAGGGAGAGCAGGTTCGAAAACATTTGAGAACTCAAACTATTTAGATTGCTTGCACTTTGGAAACATAAACATTTCAAGCTCGTAGGCAGGGAATATGTAGGAGACGCAGCAGAATAGAAAGGAAGCCACTGACGTAAGATGGAAAGACAGAGAGATAGAGAGTGGGAGGGAACCGGCATGGTGGAACACCCAGCCTGGGGCTGCTGGCATTTTACCTCATGATTTGCACTCCCATATACCTTCACAAATTCACCACAACGTGTTAGCCTTGGATGTCTCAGTTGGTGCTTGCACTCATTACAAGTTGGCATGGGTACCGTAGCTACCACAAGCCCCATAGCCACTTGAGCTTCTACTTTGCATGCTACTTCCTTACTTTAGATTAGAAAGCAAATTTCAAATTGAAATGAACACTTGTTTCGGAGAATAATTCCAGTACCTCAATTTATTTTTTATTTTTTTGGGGGGAGATTTAGCCTTCGTGTTGGAAGATGATTCCGCACATCAAAATCGGTACTCTACATCAAAGTCTGTGAACTTTGCTTATGGAGGTTCTCTTTGCTTTACATACATTTTATATCATGATTTGTGCAGCAGCAGCTGTACTCTGTTAAACCAAGAGGTAAGACGCTTATCATTCTTTTGTGCTTGTATTGCAGGGTATATCCTCATTCTATTGATTAGTGGTTGCGCTACGAGGACCACTCTATCTCGTTTGATCTACTAATCCTCCAGGTTGGACAAATGCTTTATCTCCTTACTTGTGTTGCAATGTAGATTTAATTTATTTCTTGATTATCTTGTAAAGATTTAATTTGTTTCTTGATTATCTCTAAAATAAATATGTATAGATCTTGTATTTGTTTGTTACCTTCTTGAAGAAAGAAACAAATTAGGGAGTATGAGTTGGTCAAATGCAAGTGGGGTTTAGGATTTGCTTTATGCTTGTATTATGTCTTACATATTCTATCATGTCTAAACACATTATCTATGTGTTAGCTGTGTTTCTTCCTCTAATGGTGTTTCATCTGTATGTTAGCCCTATGTATGTTAGCCCTATGTTTCATCTTTAAACGTGATTGTTCTACATGTTGTGAGAAGTGTAAAAAATGTAATAAGCCAAGGAAGGATTTGCTAGCATTTGACTACTTGCCTATTGGTAAGCAACTAGAGCTCCTAGTCAAGAGTAAAACAAATTGTCATGATTTACTAAATATGTGGCATAGAAAGGAAAGGTGGTTGGGAGAGGAAATAAATGCACAACCAGATAGTATATGTGAATTTTGGGACGGATCAAAATGTCGTGAGGTGCAAGACTTTTGGAATCCAAATGCTGAATATGAGCTGCCAATGGTTTGTGGAAACCCCAAATGCAACAAAGTGTATACCACATATCCAACATCATGTTTCTCAGAGGTTTTAAAAAGAGGATGGAATGAAGGGACACAAGAGTACGAGCTTGTATGTAAGCAGTGCCGCTTTTCCAACAAGTGCAAAAAGAAATCATGCAAGGTATACATTTCTTTATAAAACGAATATAACTTCTTCTCTTTGGTTTATAACTGTGCTCTCTTTGTCATATGTATTAAAAGATATTATATTAACAAGTATTTTAATCACAGGGTGATCCTCGAAACTTTGCACTTCTTCTCCATTGGGATGGTTTTCAAGCTTCTCGAACCACCCAAAAGGATTGTGGTGTTGTTGAAATTATGGTTTTAAATGGTGGAAAGAGCTCCATAATTAGAGTTCTACCAGTATTGTTTATACCATTTAGTTGCAAGAAAATAATTCGAAACTCAAGTGATACCTTTAGCACATTCTTGCGGCCTCTTATTGATGAACTAGAACAACTTTTCATCAAGGGGATTGATGTGTTTTACAACTATCCCGTGGAACAAATATTTGATGTTTCCTTTGGTAAGACTAAACTATGCAATCTTCGTGCAATGTTGATGATGGTCACTGGAGATCATCCAGCCCAGTGCAAGATAGGTTTATTCAAAGATGGTGGACAATCATTTTGTCGAAGGGATAAAGCTCAAGCCACTCTAGATGTTACTAATCCTTCATTTCAAGGGAGATATGTGTATGATGGTAACAGGTTTCAAGCTAGGTACCCACCTCCCAAACGCTCTTTGGCTAAAATGGTCGAGGCCTTGTCACAATCAAGAAAATCCTTCACACAAGTAGAACGAGAAGGAATACTAAAGACTGCTGGATTATCTGGAGAGTCCATACTATGGAGGTTATATGATCTCTATGGTTTTAATTTATCATTGGACTTAGTATATGATGCAATGCATGTTTTTTCCTTGAATGTTTTTAGCAAATATATCACTTCACTCATGAGAGCATCAACCAATGAGACCAAAAGAGCGATAGACTCTTGTGTTGAGGTAGTAAGTAAGATTGCACCTTCATCTATTCGGTATGGGCGATGGCCACATGTTCCAAGTAAGCATCATGAAAGCTTTAAGGCTGAGGAGAACCAAAAGTTTATGCAATGGTGCCTACCATATATCTTAAACAAAATAGAAGGTATTCCGAAGCACTTACATGACTTGGGTATTTTGTTGATTGATATTGCACATAGTTTCTATAATTATAGCCGTGACAATGGTTGGTCAAAGGAAACTATGAAAACAGTATGTGCTTTACTCCTTGCTAAGAGTCATTGGGAGCAAATTCTTCACCATTAGAGCATGTTGCAGGTTCGTATACCATCTTACTAGATGTAAACTTGTTGAACATTTGATGACTAGTGTTCCTTTTGTATCTTTGGTGTAGTCTAACCAAATTCTCTTATGTTTACAGGCAATGCAGAAATATTAGATGATGTTTATAGACATGGGATGCATGATGTATTTTGGTGCTATGTATTTGAACGCCTGGTTTCATCTTATGTGGGTGTCAATACCAATAATCGAAATAATGAAGTAACATATGCTCACTTCTATATGAGAACCCATTTTACTAAGGTTTTTAGTACCATGCAAGAAGAAATGGATGGTCTCATGCCACATGAAAGGTTGTTAATGGAGGTACATGGATCTATTTATCTCCCTGATGGTTATGAAACAACCAGTCAAGAAAGTCCATCATGTCATTCAATACATGAGTTTGGACTTTTAGAGGTTTCTTCAATCATGAAAGCTAAGGATTTTTGGAGAGTTCTTGTCATGCATAATGGAAATCTTCCTTGCTGCAAAATGATGAAACTAAAAGGCATTCCAATAACAAGGAAGAGAAGAGTACATCGATTGCTCTCTCAAGAAGAACAAAAGTATCTTGAACAACTTTGGTGTACTGAAGTGGGTTTTCTTCAAGGACGTCATGTCACAATATATCAAAAGGTCTTTTATAATGGTGATATTTATAAGGTTGGAGATGATGTAGTGGTAAGAGTGGATGGAAACGATGCAACGGAAAGTGTAGGTCATTGGAAGGCACACATCAGGGAGTTCTTCTCTATACAATGGGATGGAGAGTATATGGTTTTTTTTAGTGCAGAGTACTATAAGCAATGCATTACAATGATAAATGACAAGGAGCATTTGTTGATAGACCCAGTAACAGGAATGAGTGTATTACAAGCTCAACGTCTTCCATACTATGGGGATTGTATAAGATCCATAAGTTCTTTGTTGCATAAGTTTATGCCTTTGCCTATTAGTAGTAAACTTATTGCATATGAAACAAAAGACTTGGCTCAAAGAACGCGAATATTGAAAATAGGTGAAGTTGGTTGTGTGCCTCCTTGGTTGGAACATGATGATGTTGTGCTAGCACGCATTGATGTTAGTGATTTGAATAGTCAATTCCTACATGCTGTGATAAGAGCAGTTGATTATGAAAGGAAGCAAATCATGCTAGCATGGCTGAAACAAGATCACACGCATGAGAACACATGGAAGGTTGATAATGAAGAGAGCTTTTGGAGGGACTGGAACTGTTGCATCATAATAGTACCAGGATGGGCGGTTATCAGTAAGAGGAGAGTAGTGTCATCTAATGGTGAAACTTCTTATTTACCTATGGTTTGGATATCATAATAATACCATGATATCATTGGGTATGCATGATGCATTTTCATGCAAGCGAGAACAAGTAAGAATAATTATTCTTTTTCGTTTATTACTTATAATGCTCTTTTCTTAAATAGAAGAAATATTCTTATTGTAAAAACAAATACTAGCTATTTTTTTAAATTTTTTTGCTAAGCCTTATGGTTTTATTGAATTGTTGTTCAGGCTAGAGTTTATTATGTCTTCTCCCGATGTATCGAATTTGGAATCCTTATTGGAAACTATCTCTCAACTACAAAAGACAGTAGAGCAGCTAAAGGGAAATAATACTAGCTCTTCAAAAAGATTGCATGTGGTAAGCTCCATGAGTAAAGAGATGTCCAAAATGCCTCAACGATGCACAATGCAAACAAATAGTGGTGATGTATCTTTGCTAGAGATTCCTACTTATGATCAAATTTTTCGACCCCCAAAGTTGGCAGATCGTGAGTGTGGCATGCTCTATGGAAGGGATTTTTTACTACGCCATTGCAGGGATAACCAAAATGTGACTTACTGTAAAAACCATCGTACAGTGCAGTTGTGGGTCAAAAATAATGAGATTATTATGGATTTACGGCACAATAAAGATGAACAACAAAAAATCAAGGATTTTATTCAAGATAACTATGATCAAATTTTGCCACTTAAGTTTCCCGGAGCTACATACTTTTGGAAGCAAGAAGATGTTTATATGTACTATGTTCGAACAATGCAAGCAAGCCGAAAGTACAAAAAAAGAAAAAGCATCACCTCTTCTGCGGGCTCTTCAGTGGGATCTTCTATGGTAATATCTTTCTTCATAATGCAAATTGTCTATTATGTTCTTCTTTTATATTTAAATAAATTCACTATATTATAATTATTGCAGGAAACAATTGGTGCATTATTTGAGAAAGAAGAACAAGTTTTGCAGGGATATGTAAGTTTGATGATTTATTTTCAAATTTGTATTTCCCTTCTATACGTTTAAGTCATTATACATGTGTTAATTCTTGAGCATTTTATTATAATGATGATAGGAGGAAGAACAACTTATAGTAGCTGCATCTATAGAGGATCATGCTCCATGTCAATATGACTTGGAACACAGTAGTGAAATGTTGGTTCAGGTTTGTATCACATATTTCATATACATTGTAATTTATACTTATTTTCTTGTGAATTTGTTTATAAGAATTATGTAATCTTTGTTAGGTAGGAGAAGGTGTTTATTGCCTAGAAATGCCACAAGAGTTAGCAACGACTGAAGATCATCATTTTTCAGCATCTGAATCTTTCATGGAGTTATTGCAAGAGACAGAACAGGTTGGAAAATTGATTATCGTTGCCATTTTAAATTATATCAGTTGAGTTTAATATGGATATCTAATTAGTATTTTTTAATGATTTAGGTTGAGGATTTGAATCAAACTTGCATTCATGAGACTTCGCTAAATCCTGAGGATATGTCAATTGCAAGAAAGAGCAAGCGCATACCAAAGGTATACATTATACCTCTTTATAACGGGTTTAATGTTAATTCTTATGCATCGTTTTTTTTGCGTTTGTCTCACATGGGAATCTAGAACTGAATATTTATTCTTCTTTAAAGTGGAGTGAGAAGATGAAAAAAAAAAATGCAAAAAATGAAGGCAAGTAAAGCTGCTAAAAAGCAACAAAGACTGAAGGTATTTATTATTTTAGTTTTTCTACTTTAAATCATATATCTTACATGTAAAATCATGCATACATATTTGGTAGTTGGTTTCCATTTTACGTTATATAAAAGATTACTCTTTACTACTTGTTTTCCTTTCATAGGAGCTTAATGCCATCCATGTCGAGAAGGACCTTGATTTTTGTGTTGATATGTCTTCTCAAGTAAGCTCTTTTTTTAAATATGATGCATTCTTCTTTTTATAAATTAGTAAACAAGGATTATAATATATTTTTATTGCTTCTTTCAGGTTGATGAATTTTGTGAAGAGGATCAAGAGACAATTCTCTTGAAGTTTTTAGAGATACATACTATTAATGAAATGTATGCGTCTCTAAAGACTAACTACAACATTATCAAAAGAGACCCTACTTTCCATGGACACAAAACTGAGCATAGCTTGCCTGCAATGAGGAAAGCTATAGTGGATTGGCTAGTTTTAGAAAAAAAAGTTATTGTAAAGAAGCATGAAGACCACATTTTGAGTCTTGATGATGTACATGTATCGGAATGACATGTGTGCATTTAGAACAATTGGATGAACTCTATTTTTGGATGAACAATTGGATGCATTTTGAACAATTGGATGAATAATGATGTACATGTATCGGAATGATACATGTGCATTTTGAACAATTGGATGAACTCTATTTTTGTTTCTTGATGTCCAATAAGTATGCAAGTATTCATGTTGTTTAATATTTTTATAAAGTTTCTTAGTAACTAGTTGTTTCTTTCTTTCTTTGAAGATGAGTTTGCATTCTACATCTTGATTATGCAGTTATCTTTAATTCATTCTAAATGTCACTTTACATTTTTTAATACGATGTATATGGAAATTTAATTGTGTGAGTAAAAATTGATTTTGTAATATATAAAATTTATCAATCTCAGCTTTTACTACATAGATAGAGTTACTATAGTGAATCTATTATATAGTAACATTCTAAAGTAAATTTGCTAGTCTATATGAAAAATGCTCGGTTTTACTATATTGCTAAATTTACTAGAATTAGTCTTACTAGTAAACTTAGGATATAGATTTGCTATATAGTAAAAACTTAACTATATAGTAAATTCTTGTCTATATGGAAAATGCTTGGTTTTACTATATTGCTAAATTTACTAGAATTAGTCTTACTAGTAAACTTATAATATAGATTCGCTATATAGTAAAATCTTATCTACATAGATACTCCTTGGTTTTCCTATATACAAATTTACTAGATATAGTATATCTAGCAAATTAATGTTAATCATTTGCTATATAATAAATTACTTACTATATAGACAATCTAGTAAATGTTCAGAATTTACTATTCCGGAATTTTGCTAGATACGTTCATTTGTATCTAGCAAAATACCTTTTTTTTACTATATAGACAAAGGTTTAGAGTTCCTTGTGTATCTATAGTCGAGCAACTTTGGCCGCCAATATGGTAACTCGGGAAGCCTGCAGCATGCAGCTTCTTCACCTCGCACTAGATATTGCCAAGATATTGCCGTAGTCCTGTTGTAACTTGGCGTGAGTATCTTGAAGCTGGTTGTGTGTCTGCGCCAACACATCATATACATTCTTCCTGCTCTCCAGCTACTCCTGTAGACTATCCTTTTCCGTGTGAGTGCAGTCTGTGTTTGCCATAAATTGGCCATGTTCTTCTCAAAACAATTTGTCAGCTACTCTCGATACTGAGCCTGTAGGAAAAGATTATGGCCGAGCACTTGAGGAGGAAGCCAATGGTTGGCCAAGTAGTCTAGGACATGGGCCGCCGTGAGCACATTTTCTCTTAGGCAATGTCACTGTCTTAGTGGCATACCTATTCTGGTGATCGTCTCTAAGCAACATGGGGAATGGCTCGAGTAGAGGCAGAGTTCTGAGAACATCCGAAGGCGCACGTACTATAATTGATCTGGTTGAGGCTGTGCTGACCACTTCATCTGATGTTTTCTGCTCTGGTTGTGCAACTGTTGCTCGGAACCTTCCCTATCCACATCTCCGCCACTCGTGGCTACCGATTCAAACTTTGAATTGTCTAACTTAGAAGCTTGGGATTCTCCAAGGTAGACAACCAATCTACCTCCTAGTCTGTCAAAGGTAGATAACAAGTTTACCTCTTAGTCGTCCTCCAAGGTTGACGCAATGTGTTGCGGGGCACATAACCAACACTTGTGAATTCTGAAAGATAATGATAGACAACTCGGAGACCTTGATCTGGGACTTCTGATCAGCTATCCCTAAGAGGATGAGTAGCTGTATATCTCAAAATATTTGTCGCATCTTTCATTTGCTTCCAATGGACCTGGTGCTTCCAGAGGTAGACAACCAATCTACCTCCTGGTCTGTCAAAGGTAGATAACAAGTTTACCTCCTAGTCGTCCTCAAAGGTTGACGCAATGTGTTGCCGGGGCACATAACCAACACTTGTGAATTCTGAAAGATAATGGCAGACAACTCGGAGACCTTGATCTGGGACTTCACTGATCAGCTATCCCTAAGAGGATGAGTAGCTGTATATCTCAAAATATTTGTCGCATCTTTCATTTGCTTCCAATGGACCTGGTGCTTCCGGAGTCTTCAGCTGAAAGACTTCTCGTAACAAAGTTGTGGATAGTTGAACGTGAACATCCTGAATAGAGACGAGGTGGTCTTCTTTGTCATAGGAGTCCAAGGTCTCCTCGACAAGGGCCTCGTTCCAGACTTCTGCACATGGAAGCTTAGCAAAGTTCAACAAACAAATGCACTTCACATGTCATCCCTTGACGACTTAATTCATAAGCTTTATAATAGGATGAGGGGATGCTACCTGTGAAGGTTCCCTGCGCCTCTTTTGATGGACAATGCGGGCTTTGTGTTCCTCCATGATCAACAAGATGATGTAAACCCACGGACAGGGGTGGAGACGGGAGAGAGGGCAAGAAAACTGGAAAGGGAGATGGAAGCAATAAGGAAACCGATGTAGAGAGCAAGAGAGTAGGAGATAAGTGCATCGTAAGTGACAAAGACGAAGCATGAACAGAGTTAACTGTAGACGACAATGGATAAAGGTGGACGTCTTGTCACTTGAGTGGCTGCAGCCTGCATGATTCAATAAAACACCCCTTCTTGGGTATGATAAGCAAAAATTAATGCCATCGTAGTCCCCAAAGTGCCACTTGGCAAGTCTCTCCCTCTACTATAATTAAGGCTGTTTACACACCAAAGAGTGCGCACCCAAAAACAATCATGGGTGGGCTGGAATGGGCACACCCCATTACACACCACCCGCCCATCATGAAGTTTTTAAAAAATTGAGTGCCCACTCATAAGTACCCCCTTTACACACCGCCAAAGCACGCACCACCCAGACATGAAGCTCTGATTGGTGGAGCTGAGGGACCCAGAGGATTTCAACCATTGGCTATCATCAGCCTGGTTGCCCACGGAAGGGCTTGGAGAGGGCAAGACATGGACTCCACGTCAAATTATTTGGTTTAGGGATGGGTAGTGTATGTCTAAAGAGGTGCCCGCCCAAAGCCAAAACTCAAGCTTCCTATCAGTCCAAAAGGGTGCCCAACCTTGGGCACCCTTTAGCGTGTAAACACCCTAAATAGCCTGCTAGCATACTTGCTAATACACGAGCCTCAACCAAGGCGCTCTCAACCGAGTGACTAATATCCAAGCCATGTGTTACTGAGGAACCTACTTCTTGGTAGGGTTTTACTTTGCTCTCATTGAACAACTCGGGAAACACTAGTCCTTGAGAATACTCGAGCTGTACTGTCCCATTAGGAAAAACTTCAATTAACCTATATGGCCCATTCCATCCAAGTTTGAAATTTGTTTTTAAGGGTCGCATCTTGGCATTATATAGTAACACCAACATACCTTTTCCAAGTGTTTAGGCACAATATGCTTCTCCTCTAAATTACCTTCTATGACCAGGCTGCTCAGAGGAATGGCTCATCTAGGTGACTTAGCTGATGTAATATCCCTTGATCGCTTCAGATTCACCTAATTGATGTTCGGCTGCCACTCAAAGACTAGGAACAACAAATTCCAAGGGTACCATTGCTTCCAAACCAAAAGTCATATGGAAGGGAATTCTATAAGCCCATAATGCAACATGGAACTTGGTATCCCAATCACTCTTATGAGATTGTACTGTCTTGGTCAAATTAACTTCAACGTTATATTTGTAGATTCGGCTTCTCCATTACCTCGGGCATAATAAGTTGTAGATATTGTGTGCATAACCTTTAAATTCATCCTTTAGCAACTGTAAGACTTCATTCAGAAAGTGTGACCTTTGATCATTGACAAGTTGTATTGGGCACCCATATCTATAGATGATATTTTCAAACACAAACTTAGCTGTGCTCCGTGCCAAGTTATCCAGGAGTGCCTTGGCTTCTGCCCAATTGGTAGCATAATTAGTAGCAATCACAATATACTTATTCTATGTAAACCTGGCAGGCTTCAAAAGCTACAACTGCTTGTGAGGAATATTTAGTCTCTCCCAAATGAGCAATCTAAGCAAAAAATGCTTAGACAATTCAGCTACTAATAGGGAAACACGGCACTTAGGATAGTGAGAATTTACCGTAATACCACCATGCCATAACATGGATAAAATTCATAAGTTCCAATGTGCATGTGCACTAATATGATGGCAACATATACCTAGATGAATCCACGAACATGCCCAAAGTTATCCTCTAAAAGCACAACACATAGTGCAGTTTCAATCTCATGGCAGTCACAAGGTTGAAAACCATAAACTCCATCACACATACCAAGGACTAGCTATCATGACATGCCCACAGATGTCATTAGTACCAAATGGTGGGTGGAGACCAAAATAAAAATATATGCTCTCCACATACAAATCACATGCGCACACATACTTGATAAGGCCCTTCTAATTTCACACAATTTTGGAGGGGAAAGATGTGAAAATTTGGTTCATCATGTTGAGCTATCCACATGAGGTGGATTATGACATCACTTCTTGTTATCTAGAAAGAAGTTTTGCCTTTTGGATGGCAATAATAGAAATCATGCTATTGGGATACACCCAAGAATCATCGTGAGAACTACACGATGTTTGCCCATATCTTTCAATATACTCTTCGCCGTTTACACATCCATACAAGTGATTATCGAGTGGTTATCTCACACACACTTCTCGTTTTTTGGTAAAAGATCTCTCTCTCTCTCTCTCTCTCTCTCTCTCTCTCTCACACGCGCGCGCATGCACGCATATGTACATACACTTTTAAATGATAAAATGTAAAAATCTAAATATTTTCGTATCATTGGTAAATTTCATGTTTTGAGAAACTAACTCTAATGCATGTTTTTGTGCATAAGGGAGCGTTGAGGAATTGAAAACAACGATCGTGGTGGATGCAAGCACAAAGGACAAGTCTAATGTTCAAGTCTCAAAGGACAAGCTCAAAGGACAAGTCTAATGTTCATGTTATCATTGTCCAAATCACACCTTACAAGTTACAACAATTGTCACTTCCATCTTTCCATCTATTCTTTCACATTGTATCAGAGCACTAGACTACCTCTGGGTCATAATAATTATTGTCCATATCCCACCCACCCTTACTGCATTGTGAAAGTTGAGAAACTTCAACCAAAAACCATGCTACATACGTCACAAGACCTTATTTAAAATGGCCCGACTACATCCAAGATTTGCCTTACTTCTTCACCTTCCCCACTTTGCATGCATCTCTCTGTATCCACATACATGATACCTTGATAGATAAAAGTGTGCTCAACTTGTGAAGTGTTGTGAAATCTCTTGAAACATAACATTTATTCTCCCTCCCCTTAGCCAGAGGAGAGCATTGAAGGGCCACTCCCAGCAGAATTGGAGGTATCAAAAGAGAATTCAATGTTACCTCCAGTGGATGAGGAGTCATTGGGGCGGATGCGAACACTGAGCTCTGACTCAGATGACGAAGATGAAGGCAAGTTAGTGACATCTGAGGTGACACATAGGGTCTCATCCCAAGCCATAAGGTGGAGATGGATGGGGAGGCCGGCTTGGCGATGGACGGAGAGCTTATGGCTAAGGGAGGAGGTGTCAAAGCAACGGATGGCCCCCGAAGAGGACACGAGCCAAGGAGTGATTTTCTCATCACCGAGCCTGGCCACCACGAGCAACTTGCTTGCATGCCGAGCGGAGCGGAGCAATTCTCGCAACCCGGCGCGGTCGGCCGCAGTCCTCGGCTCCGCAGAGGAGATGTAGCAAAATCCCTGTCCATGTGCAAGGAAGGAAAATAAATAAATAACAAATGCATTTATTCCTCTTTCGTCAAAAAACTTCCGTCTCTGCCTTTCCGTCGGGTTCCGGCAAACAGAAGAGTTCCGTCGGCCAAAAAGAATTGTGGCTTTTCGAATTCTGTCGGTTTCCTTAAAGTATAATATTCTCACCGATTTTCTGTCAAGATACAGGACTCCCCTCTGTCTTCGTGTCGTGTTCCGCAAATCTGTCAGTTGCCCACAAGCAAAAAGCATCCCGTCTCTCCTTTTGCAGTCAGATTTTCGATGGATTCCGCCGTCTCGATTCAGACTACAGCGGTAGGATGGAGTTTGAAATCTCGTGGCGGTAGGAGCAATCTCTGTAACCCGGCACCATTTTTGCCACCGACGACAAAATTGAGGCAGGAATTCGGGACAAAGCGTCGCAATCCGGAGCCAAAGCCTACGTTACGATTCTAAAGAAAGGCTGCTTAACTCAATTTGTTGCATTTTCCTCGCCGTGACAAAAAGATGCCAACGAAATTCGACGGCCAATCACAGACGCGACGGTAAGGAGTAACAGTGCCAACGAAATCTCACACAACATCAAAGATGGGAAGGACAGAATTCGTAATCCGGCAGCGGAAGGGAGAGGAAATTGTAAAAATTCAAAGCCGAAACCACGAAAAAATCTATCATGAATCAATAGAATTCGTCGGAGGAAGAAATTGTAAAGATTCAACGGGAAAATCGCTCACCTCCGCCGTCCGGCTGATGCCGACCCCAAGCCGGCCTTCATTCACATCTGCCTTCAAAACCACAGCGAGCTCTGCGTAGTTGGGGACGTACCACACCCGCACCGCCCTCACCACGCCGATGTCAATGCCGTGATAATCCTCGAATCCGTAAATCCCTACGTTCACGATGCCCGCGAGATCGTCCCTCGAGCTCGCACTCACCGTCCTCCTCGAGTCTTGCTGTCCTGAAACCTGCACGACCGTTGCATCAATTCATCCACCGATTGTATCAGTCAATCACTCCATTCCGTCTGAATGAATCCCCTAATTGAAACTTTGAATCAAATCAATCCCCTGATTGAAGCTTTGAATCAGTCCCCCAGACTTTGGATCAGAAGAAACATAGCAGGAGCGTGTTCCCCTTTCCATTTACCTTGGTGAGCAGTGGCTCCGTCTGAATGTTGAGGAAGACGATCGGCACCCCTGAAGCTTGCGCTGCGGCAAGCCACGCCATGGCGCGGGCGACTGTGTCGTCCACGTTGTTGTAGAGCGGCACGGAGCCGTCCGGTGCGTGAGGAACCACCAGCATGGAGAACACCATGCTGGAGCTCGCCGACGATTGTAGCTGCTTCATCTTCTCCTCCCATGGATACGGCATGTACAGATCTGTGAGCTGAGTGTTTGCGAGGTGCGATACAAGACGCGCACATCGCATTTCTGATTGCCATCGCCAACGAAAACTACCATCAAAACGAACCTAAGCATCGACTCGACGGACTTGAAAGAATCCACAGCGAAAGGAATCAGAGTAAAAACGATAAATTCCATGGACGAAACGGACGGAGATCCTTCTTTTGCACGAAACCCTGGCAATCCTCTCACACTCTGCTGCTGCTAAGCATCTCAGAGCAAAAACTGAACCATTTCAGAGAAAAATCCAAACGACACAAAACGTTTGCAGCCACGGAACCTACCCTGCAGCGCGAGACACTCCTCCTCTGTTGAATCCGTGAACGTCACCACATGATTCGGGTCTTCCGGTGCTCTGAGCACGTACTGCTTCTTCAGCACAGTTGAATCATCCGGCACAATGGACGCCTTGACGGTGGCAATCTTCCCTCCCCCCCTCTTCACCTTGATTTCCAGAGACGTCTGTCCGGTGGAATACAGCCTGCGAAGCTCCCTTTGCAATCCCGTTTTCCCTCCGGCGAATGGAGGTCGGAGGTCGACACCTCCGACGCTCACCTGCTCGACAACGTCACCGGAGAGCAACTTGTCCTCGCGAAGGTCCTCAGATTTGGCAGTGCTACTGATACCCTTAATGGCGACGACATTTAGAAGGAGATCGTTGATGGTTCGTTGACGGTTCATTTGATCTTGAGGCTGGTGAAGGTGTTCAGGGGAAGGGGAGCTGTGGGATGACATTCGCAGACGAAGGATGTGCAATGAAAACAGAAGAAAGGGGAATTGAGCTCTCAAGCTATTTTTTCATGAAACGAAGAGTAGACAAGGTCAACGAGAGGGAATGAAGGATTTGAGAGGAAAGGAGGGGCAAGGGGGGTAGAGAAGTTCCTCTTGACACTCGTTTGCCTCACCATTAGAAGAAGTCATTCACTCATCCCTTGTCGTTCTCATCAGATGTTTATGTTCAGACATCGAACACACATGAACCAGATTGCCTCATCAGAGGTCAATCATAAATCGAACATGGACCTCGAACCCAGATTGACTCATCAGAGGTCGATCACGAATCGAACACACACACACACACACACACACCCAACAAAGCCTCAACCACCACAGACAGAGAAACACAAGGAACTTCCTAACTTTTTGGGATACATTTGCCCACTAATCTATTTTGTTCTGTGACTCCCCCATCTACACCTCAAGTATATAATCTTTGTTAGCAGTGGGAGTGCTATAGTGGAGAGTTGGATTCTTCTTTTGTGAATTTCCACTTGTAAGTTAGTTACTTACGTAAAAGGTTGTGTCAGCTAAATTAAACCATAAGCTCTAAATAAGACTAGGAGGTGCTTTACATAGATATGTATGCTTCCCAATATACTAGGAGGAAGCGCCCTTGTGTGGGTTCAGACTGCCCGGCACCCACCCTCCAAAAATTGAAGTGAAGGGTGCTCGTCTTAGGTGGCCCAATAAAAATGGTCCCACCCACACATAAAAAAAGGGGTGGGCAACATATGGAGGCCACCCACCCCATGGCCAAGTGCAAAACTGTTGCCGCAAGATGCATGGATTGGAGATTGAACCTAGGATGCGTCCACCCACAGATTTCCTGAATCAACCACGAGGCCAATTATCCCATCTTGACAATTAGTAGCAAACTGATGATAAAGGGGTGTGAACCACCACACCTAGCAACCATCCGTCATTCTCATGGGTGACGGGTGGTCTGAACCCTGCCTTACTAGAGTAGCATCTACCCCCTTGGAAATGACTTCCGAGCCCACCTTCTTTGCTCCCTCTTCCCCTTTCCTTCAAGAATGCTTTCTCCACTTGTCAGAAAACCTTAACAATCCCCGTCTTCCTTCTCATTCTACCGCATTTTCCACATACATTCCACAACACCTCATGCAAAATTCTCCAATTAGATGATCGTAATGATGGCCAGGAACCTTTGCAATGATGGGTTGTTGACATATCAATCGATCGCCCATCTTTGAAAGATCCTATCTAGAACAACTACCAACAAGGGGTTCCCTACATCTTCTCCCCTTGCAACTCGTAAGATTTTGCCTCAAACGTCTAAAGAGAAAGAGGAGAAAATATGTGTGGGGGGTGTAAGCTCCAAGAGTAAGGCACCTTATTAGCTCTATAAGGAATGAGGATTATAATAGATCCTCCTTTTCTTTCTCCCACAAAACAAATCAACCAGCTACCCAAATATTCCATCCACCCAATATGGTCGACAACATTCTCCAAAAGATTATATCCAATGCAATGAAAAATAGAAAACATACATTCCTATTACACCCACCAAGAAGACCTTACTTAAATTCATACCACCAAACACAACCTTCCTTCTAATAACCCATGCCCATAACATACTAGTCCATGCAATGGAAGACAAAGGTTATGAATGCCAACTCTAGGTAGAATGTTTTGGCAAAAAATGCCACCACAATTTCAAAGCTGGTCAATATTTGACCTTTGGTGCATCATGCACTAAGAAGTCTAAGAGCTTCACGTTAGCTACATGAGCAATATGTAACCTACATTGCATCATCCGCCAAGCCAATGAAAGCATATTATGTAAATTCT
Organism: Dipteris shenzhenensis; assembly: GCF_047967505.1. Lineage (NCBI taxonomy): Eukaryota > Viridiplantae > Streptophyta > Polypodiopsida > Gleicheniales > Dipteridaceae > Dipteris > Dipteris shenzhenensis. Next base: position 53,388,752 of record NC_141600.1, on the reverse strand, counting down.
ATCAACACTACTTCCTTGTCCAATTACAATCATGAAAACTTGAATGCAATTTGAAGTTCTTCATGTGTAAAGGTATGCGTCAACAAAAATATAATACAAAATTAGAGCACCATTAACAACACAACTGGCATTGCATAGCAAGGAACATGTGCACTACATTTCAAGTAATATATATGAATCCCTTAGTGCATGCTCACGGGATGTGAGTGCTTTATACACCAAAAACTTGCATGAGTCTATTCCTTGATAGGGTCACATAGGCCCACAAGTGCTCTAGTTTGACTCTAAGCTTCATGGCTCGCATGAAAAGAGGCATCTTTACTCAACATAGGTTCATCTCATTCTAGCCCATTTATTTTAAATTCTTTCATCTACTAGATACATCATTGTCAAACTCTCTCTCTCTCTCTCTCTCTCTCTCTCTCTCCCCCCCCAATTAACTATGCAATTCAATTACCAATATAGGTAATCAAATAGCCTTACTACCAAAGGTGAGCAAGTAACCAAATCCAACATTATACATGTGTCTTACTTCATCTACTTGCCTTCAAGGTATTTTGCTTCACACACTGAGATCGCAATCATCTTATCTAGATTCTTGCCTAAATTTTTAACAAATTACACCATGATAAAATTAGTATTCCTAAATCTATGGCATCCCTTTGGCTTTTCATCATTTCATGTCACATTTTCTGAACTCTCATATTTGCCATGATGCCAAGCACTGAATGAAGACTTGAAAAACCCAAAAAAGATAGTGGTAAGAGAGTACCTTTTTAATTTTTCATGCACCTTTCGAGATTCATGGTAGAAAGCGCACTTGGACTTTAACATTCAATGCTAATGTTAGGATAGATGGTGAATAATTAAGCCAATGAGACCATGATACTTAAATTGATCATACTTGTCAAGCACATTATAAGCTCATGCTTTTGAAAAACTTTATATGCAAATGCAATTTTTGTCCAACCTTGTGTCCTTGCATTTAAGGATATCTTGAAAATATTGAATTACATTGCATGCTTACTACAAAATCAGCTTGCAGTGCTCTTCAAAATGTTGAAATACGAGCTCAAAAGATAAAATTTTACTAGAGGCTAAATGTTTGTTTGTAAATTCAAAACCACCACTCACAATAGCATGAGAAATGCATTTTGATAGCTTGTACAATTTTGATGCTAGAAAATAAATTTTTTAATTGTGAAAACTTATTTTTCAATCAAAAATTTTGATAATCAACATTTTGAAGGTGCCTATCAAAGTGATAGTAGAAAGAAATTTTGTGCATAACAATTGCCTCATATGTGGAAATGTATTTTTGACTCTACTTCCTTGAAAGTCCAACATGTTTTTAAAATGTGAAAATGGGGCTTGCCTTCTTTGATGCACCTTCTTGAAGGTTCTAAGCTTGTTTTTTCACATGATCTCTTCACGATACCTCAAGGTGTGTAAACTCTTATTATTTTCAACCATTTTGATCTTCTTGTCATGCTATGTAGGCCTATTGCCTTTACTAGAGGATTTTGGGCACCCAACCCTCAAGATATAATGGCGATATAGAATCTACCTAAAGGAAATGAATGCTTAGGACTAGTAGGACACATTATGGTTATAACCACCTTCTTACTCTTGTTTTTTGTAATTCGGAAGGTTTCTTTGACGAAATGTTCTTTGCCACTCATGTTGAACAAAAATTGGAGACAATGTAATGATGTTTTGGGCAGAAAAAGTTAGTTGTACATGAGCCTCATGACAATTTTCATGTTTTGAGCCTAAAAATGGGATAGTTAGTTAAACATGCAAGCTTCATATGAATAGAGAATAGGTATTCAAATTTGGCAGATGGACAGATACAAAGGAATAATCACACATACATGGTATCAGAGAAAGTGCCTTGGTATTGCATTTATGGGAAAAATGACCACCATACATCAACAACAATGACTTGGGACACTAGTAGAAAAGATCTATATGGTGGTAAATCTAAGTAGTGTATTTCTTACATCTTGACATGTGAGGGCAGAGCAAAATATAGATACACTATAAGAAAAGAAATCACAAACCTTATGGTAGTGAGAGAATCCAAAAGGCACATGTTGAGAGAAGGCATAGGTTTGCCTCACATGATGCTTCTTGTCAGAAAGGATAAATTTTCTAAAGTATAGTTTCCTCCCACTAAAGTGAGGGCACAAATCTATAGCAATAGTCCAATTCAAGGAGGGACATAGGCTTGTGAGCATACCTACTACTTGATACTCAATCAAGGCCTCAAGTGTCTGTAGATTAAGGAGGTGTGTTGAAACATACAAGCCACACACAGGCCTCAAGTGTCTGTAGATTAAGGAGTGTGTTAAAATAGACACAAGAGGTGCAATTGTGATGCACAGATAGCTACAAGAGACAAGCTCCCACCACTACTAGGCATGAGAACATGTAACAATGCCCCTTGTATTTTTCGATTTAAACAAAGAAATTAGCAATATCTTTTTTTAAAGAAAAAACCAGAGTGAATTTCTCTATGAAAATGCATTAAAAACGAAAAAGATATTGCTAATTTCTCTGTGAAAATGCATTAAAAACGAGTAGATTAATTGATGGTGATATCTGTGAACTTGTGTTGCAGTCTTTTTTTATTAATTAATGTTTGTTTTGTTTTGTGTTTTAGATTGGCACTCATCTCTCTTGCGAGAGTTGTGTGCTGCAATCTTTGTTTTTTAATTAATGTTTGTTTTGTATTATGTTTTAGACTCGCACCCATCTCTCTTGCAAGAGTTGTTTGTTGCAATCTTTTTTTATTAATTAATGTTTGTTTTGTATTGTGTTTTAGACTAGCACTCATCTCTCTTGTGAGAGTTATGTGCTTAAGTCTTTTTTTACTTATTAATGTTTATTTTATTTTGTGTTTTTGACACTGGCACTCATCTCTCTTGTGAGATTTGTGTGCTACAATCTTTTTTTATTTATTAATGTTTGTTTTGTTTTGCGTTTAAGACTGGCACTCATCTCTTTTGCAAGAGTTGTGTGTTGCAGTTTCAGTTTCTATAAAAAAGATTTATTTTTTATCTGAGGCTGGCACTCATCTTTCTTGAGAGAGTTTTGTGTTGCAGTCTCGGTTTTGATAGACATGTTTGTTTATAGGATCTCTTAGACTGGCACTCATCTCTCTTGCAAGAGATGTGTGATGCAGTCTAAGCTTAGCGATGTTTTCATAGATGCTTATTCTAGCACTCATCTCTGAGTTGTGTGATGCAATCTAAGTTTAGAGATGTTTTGATAAACACTTATTCCGGCACTCATCTCTCTCTTGAGAGTTGTGTGCTCATTGTGTAATGCAGTCTAAGTTTGATATCATGCAATGTGCTCATAGACACTTGGTCTGGCACTCAACTATCCCTTGATAGCTATGTATTGCAGTTGAAGCCTAGTGTTAGATGTGAAGAAATGGTTAGTCCGTGTCACACAATAACTATATTTTTTGTGATTTGATTTACTGTAGTCTATTACATGAGTTGAGTTTAAGTTGAGAGGTTATACCCAGGTCATTTGTTGAATTTCTTGCATTGTTAATTGTCATTGCTTGCTCAATTTTTTATCATACCTGGCACTCAAGTCTATGGTGAATGCATGACGCTCTACAAGACTCAAGAAAGGAATTTTACCTTGCCTAATGCCCTCATCATTATTTTACATGACCCCCATGATATGAGAGGCTAGCAATATTGTACAAGAATTCTCATTGGCTTTTCATAGGAATAATTATGTGAACAATAAGAGTCCAAAGAAGGAATGGCTTCCTTTGCTACCTTTGCACTAGATTTTGAATCATCTTAAACTAATTTGAAGACTTTGAACTTGATGATTTTTCAAGTTCCATTGGACTCATAGGACTACCTCCACTTGAACATCTTATTTGGATGGTGATGGTGTTTAGAGAAGAAGTTCAATGGTTATGGGTCCTTGTACTAAATTTATTGAAAAATGCTTAACACAACATACGAAGTGCTAAATTACACTTTTTCTCCCATTTGATCATCCCACTCAGGGAACGTTACTTATTTTACCCCTTAACACTTGGCACACCTAGTGGATAGGAATTTGGACTAAATTCTTGACTTGAACCCACCTCAAAATTTCAAATTTTGACTTTTGGAAAGTAGTAAACTCTTGTATCTGATGTAATATCCCATCAGACCAAGACTGTGCAGTTATCTACTAGCATAGCTTGGTGTAGTACCAAGATACTAACATATTCCATACATAGCTGTTCACCCCTTCCTTAAGTAAAACTGGAATTTTCAATAGAAAAATGATTCCAGTCGTTTACAAAAAGACTAAGACCCTATATCTATTTGACATTTTTATTATAAACTGTGGACATACTGGAAAACTAACAAAATGAAATACCAACAATGAATTTAGAAATTTCCCAGGAACTAGTAGTTGCTTTGGTAGACTTTGCTGCCTCTGCTGCCTTCAAATCATCATGCTGGGTAATTTCATTTCCTTGTTCAACTTCGTCATCTTTTAGGTCAAAATCTGCATAATCCACCAATTTGAAAGTTGATGTCATGGGAGTTGTGTCAGTGGGATGTCTGTGATCCACAACCCGGTTGTCATTTGTGATTGATGAAATTTTTTGAACTAAGATATCAAGGGATTTATCAATTCTTGTGAAATTAAACTCTGTGTTTTCATCATGAATTTCCACATCCTTGTCTTTTATTTTCTCTTTTTTTGTCACAAGGAGAGTGTGAGCTACTTCCTTATCTGTCAAACATTCTGCTGGTGTATTTTGTTTTGTTGGAGCCACTAGTTCTTCAAAAACTAAATTGTTGCAAAGGCAGGAAAAGGTTTAACAAGGGACAAAAATTGTGCTGAAGAAGTTTCAGGTTTCTCTCCGATCAACTGTTCTGATTCTTCTTGACCTAAGGAACCTATTGGTTCAGACACCTCTTGGCCTTCAATGCATATATTTCTTTTTTCAATTCCTCCACCTCTTTGTCCAGTAAGAATTTAGATAAGTTCTAAATATAATCATCCCAATGTTGAATGGGCTGTTGCTACAAATGGAGCAATCTATTTCCCACTTGTGCCTATAACTAAACCATATGTTGTGTCAGTTTGTCTTGCATTTCAAACAATTTTTTGGAGGCATAAATGTTCATGCAATTTCCAACTCCTCTTCATCTTGCATATTCTTCAATTGATCTTCAGCTGTAGCACTATGCTGTAATTTTATAGTAAATTTTTAGAAAATAATTTACTGTGTTCTTCTGTCGAATTTCCCATTTCTCTGAACAGTCCTTGTTGGATCTGGAATGACCATGGTTGTTTGTTGGTTCTCAATCAATCTAGATTTGCTCTACATCCTGTTGTAGTTCCATTTTTTCCTTTTCATATTGTTGTGCTAACGATTTCTGTTCTTCCACCTTGTACTATAGATCCTGTTTTAAATAGTGGTTCTATCCAAGCAAGACATCATTTTCTTCTTTCAATTGTTGCCATTCCAAATAAACATTTTTCATCCCTCTATATTGTTCCCTTTCTTGTACTTGAATCTCTGTAAAAAATTAATGGCTTCATCTGCATCAATTAATATTATTTTCCTCAAGGCTTTGTTCTCTATTTTTTGGATTCTTCTGTGCCAGTAGTCCCTATGGTTATGATTGCCTTTTCTATGGTGAGTTCAGATGCTCTTCCTCCACTAGGGTTGTTCCCTCGTTACTTTCCCACCTCTGGTCTTCTAGATTCTCTTGTATTGCTTTTTCTGGCATAGTTTCTTTAACTTGCTGCTCTCCCTATTTTTTAGCTTATTCTTCATCCTTGTTGCACGGTCTCCTATTGGTAGTCTTCCATTTGATTTTTAACTTGAACTTTTAGCTTATTATGGTTTGCTCTATTGGTGAGTGATTTCCAATAGTGATTGCAAACCCTTATGTCCTCCTACTATGGTCTCAATTTTTTACTTTCCATAGCCAACCTCCCTCAGCAATTTGATTGTTTCCTGTCTTTGAATTTCTTCCTCGAGACATCAGTTGTTTGGTTTGTTTTCCTCATCCAAAAATGGTAGGCACCGACACGGCTTTGGACCCTATGGAATTTGAAAAAACAGAGCATACAATATTGACTAGAGAGTACTTGTCCACTTCTCTTTGTCAAACCGATCTCCCCCATTATCCCTTCATGCATGAAAGTAGCCCAATTTATTGGATTACCCAGCTCAGCAAAATGCATCAATGAAAAATTGTCCTTTGAAAGGTTATCATATTTGGTCAAAAGTCGTACTCTTTCTAAAAACCACTTGCACTTATCATGTTGTGGCCATTTCAAAGCATTCATAAAAATAGCCCTTTGAACGCACTTGCTCTCCAAACCCCTTTACCATAACTTCCTTCGGGTACCTACTCAAAGCTTTTGTCGGTGCATTTGAAATCAATAGTAATTTGAAAACTCAAGCTACCAGCTCGACTATCACTGGAAATTCTAGTGTCAGCATTCCTTTCATGTCCCTTAGATGATCAATTGGCTTTGGGCCTCCATATTCATTGCCCATTCCTACCATCAAAGATGATAATACTCATGAAGTCCCATCTTATTCCACCATGAAATGTTTCTGACACTAGTTGTATCCAAATCGTGCATGGGCACTACCACATCAACTTCATAAACCAACTTGAAGGGTGTCATGATTCATGTGCTCACCTTGAATGCTATTCAGAATGCCCACAACGTTGAATCCATCTTTGTGTCCCTGTCCGTTCTATTTTCCAAAACTATCAATTTCAGAGTCCGCTTCAAGATTTTGTTAGAACTTTATGTCTAGCTACTTGTGGATGATATGTTGATTCAATTTTATGAACAATCATGTGAGCTTTTGTCAGTTTTTTAAATGGTTCTGTTTAGGAAGTGTCCTCCTTAATCCGATACTAACTCTATCGGACATATGAACTATCTAATGATATTGCAGTACAGGAACTTTGTAGTACTATCTGATGAATTGTCCCGTAGAGCTTGTGCCTCTACCCACTTATTAAAATAATTTATGGCTACCAAAATGCATTTGTTCCCAGTGTGTTTTGCAGCTAGTTCGGACGGTCCCGCAAAATCTTGAGCCCATTTTTGAATGGCTCTAGTGGTAAGATTGGGTTCAGTGGCAATATGCCGGCATCTTATGGTTGCCCATCTCTTTGGCAATACCAGCATTTCTTTGCAAACTCATGTGAGTCCTTAATTACGGTTGGCCACCACAATCTAGCTTGAAAAACCTTTTTTGTTGTCACATCACCCACAAAATGGTCCCTTGATGGGTTTCTAGCAAAACTGCATGCTGCTCATGGTCCGCCGAAACACATCGTCAGAGTATCTAATCTATTCCTCTTTTATAGAGTGCTCTAGTGAATCATGAACGGTGTACTTTTGAGAGCCATTCTATGTTTCTAATCTCTTGTGAGACTCTCAAGAAACACTCTGTCTCTCAGGAATTACAACATTGTGTCATACCAACACACATGCACACTTAATTTTACTGTCTATGGCTTTTCTGCCATGCCCAAATTCAATTCTTCCAAATCATCTTCTCTTGCCCACAGGGGAAAAATGTTGCTGCAATTTCTGCAAGGTGATCAGCCTTGGGCTCTTATGATTAGGACTCTAGCCACTCATATCAGTATTTCTGCGTTTGGTCATTGGCAACTCGATCACTGGGATTTCTTTTTTGGCTGCACTGATGGCACTTTGCCTGGATGCCCTTTTGTCTCCCACTTGCTTCTTGACTAGAAGCATGTTCTTTCTCATCTGGAATGGAATGGATGGCAATCTTTGCTTGGGAGTTCTTTAGGAGCTGAAAGCATTCATTGGTCGAAAGTCTTTCAGCCTCCCTGTTCTTAGCACTTGCCCGATAGCCATCAATGCACTGGCATATGGATTGCACTCGTGCATCATCCTCTGCAACTTGCTGGGCGGAGTCTTCATCCAGATCTTTTCACCTGCTTTTTGTTGGATCGTTGCCAGACTTCAACTGGTTCTGCCAACATTACTTGATAGGCTGCCACCACTTTAGTTGCATGTCGCTGCACTATAGGGACTACATCAACTTTAGAGAGTGGAACTATAGATGGATTCACATCCAAAAATTCTTGCTCCTCATCATCATCTATCTTTGACAGCATATTTGATAACAGAAGTGAGATAGCGAAGTGAGAGGGGGAGAGAGAGAGAGGAGTGCACACGATATAGCTACCTGTACACTGATTGTATTGACAATGAACATGAAGATATACATGCGAACCCCTTAGGGTTAGGGTTTGCCCCTATGCCCTATGTAGATAGTGCAATTTACACTATCTTTAACACCCCCTCTTAAATTGCATTGGGTAAGTAGAGGGTGCATGTACAAGACATGTTTGTGGATTTTTTTTGGTGTGTATGCTAGCATCCAAAGCTAAAAAGAAATTAGAGTAGTATGTGCATATGTCAGCACAGTGACTACGTAGCAAAAGCATGTACAATGAGTACAACTTGCGATCCTGTACGTAATGTGGATTTCCCCCTCTTAAGTTGTGGTCCATCCTTTGCCTTTGGTAATGAAACCCAAAAGATAGGCCAAAGGAAAGAGGAAGGAAATATGCAAAAAGTCAAGTCCACCTGGATCAAAGACTCGTCAATTGAAAGATGATTGTGTGTACAACTATGTGTATGGTTGCGTGCTGAACATGTCAAGGCTAAACATGTCCTGAGTCACCGTGGACTATGTAGCTGCTCTGTAGAAGAGGCATCTAGATATGAGGCTTGTCGATGTAGCTATGGCGATGTGATCCAGTAGGTTGTGACATACGAGGGTGTCACCAACCCAAAAGAACTGATAGCAATGTGGAAAGTATGCTGCAGTATAACTATAATCTCTGTCAAATGATGTGGGACCGAAGAAGACCTCATAGTCGATGTGGATAGAGTGATCCAGGGGCTAAAAATATGGGGCCAAAGGTGCAAGTATGATACACTACTTTGCTGATGAAGGGGCTTGTACAAATGACAAGGTATGGCAACCTCTCCAACCTGTATGCTCAACTGTCATGTGCTGAAGGTCGTTTGATGTGTGCATTGGAATGGGATGTAGCATCTATCATAGGCTCGTCGAGAAGGAGCTAACAGTGTAAAGGCCTAGAAGCCTGAAATACATAAGTGCATGATGAAACATTGAATCTCCCCAGGTTGCGCTATGGTTGAGCCTGAAGATGTCCACTGCACTGGGGCAAGTGTGCATTGATGCATACATATCCTCATGTTGAGGAATGATCTGCTAATCGAAAGAGGTGGTGATCACTGGATCCAAGGGTGCAATGTGGCATAACTGAGTCAATGCTCGAATGTCATGTAGACTGATCTGTTGATCTTTAATGCTGAAGTGAACTGAGCCCAAGGTATGCTTTATGTCAGAGGTGAAAGCATCAGTGATGGATGCTGGGATTGAATCATTTGAAGAGCTGGACGCATTGTGGCATAAGTATGATACACTACTTTGCTGATGAAGGGGCTCGTACAATTGACAAGGTATGGCAACCTCTCCAACCTATATGCTCAACTGTCATGTGCTGAAGGTCGTTTGATGTGTGCATTGGAATGGGATGTAGCATCTATCATAGGCTTGTCGAGAAGGAGCTAACAGTGTAAAGGCCTAGAAGCCTGAAATACATAAGTGCATGATGAAACATTGAATCTCCCCAGGTTGCGCTATGGTTGAGCCTGAAGATGTCCACTGCACTGGGGCAAGTGTGCACTGATGCATACATATCCTCATGTTGAGGAATGATCTGCTGATCGAAAGAGGTGGTGATCACTGGATCCAAGGGTGCAATGTGGCATAACTGAGCCAATGCTCGAATGTCATGTAGACTGATCTGTTGATCTTTAATGCTGAAGTGAACTGAGCCCAAGGTATGCTTTATGTCAGAGGTGAAAGCATCAGTGATGGATGCTGGGATTGAATCATCTGAAGAGCTGGACGCATTGTGGCATAAACCTCTACATGTGGCAAAAGATGTGAGTGCCTCGTACTGAGGACTTAACTATTGCTGAATAACTACATGATCACTAGTGAGCTCTGTAGCATCTGCGGCAAAAGTCGAATCATGCGGCAAAAGTCGGATCCATGCATGAATGTGATGGCTGTACATCATTAGAATCAGACTGTGCTGATGTAGATGGGACTATCTCGTACTGAGGACTTACTATCAAATATGCCTCGTGCTGAGGGCTTACTATTGAATGTGCCTCGGCTTATCGAGAAGTGTGCCTCTATTGAGGGGTTACCAAAAAATGTGCATGGTCAAAAACTGCGGGCTAGCTGATCCATGCTAACATGTGAAGTATCAGTGTCTACATCTGATCTGTCAAGGCCAATGAGGCTTGAGTCGGCATCATAGACTGGTACATACATTGTGGCAATGAATGGTCGAAGAAAGTTCTCTTTTAACTCATGGATCTCATCCGGAGTCATGATTGGTGTATCATCAACTGTGTGATGCGAATAACTCCATGCTGGAGGTGGTCTGGTGCTCTGTGCAAGAGGCTTACCCATGTACCGACGAGAGTGTCTACCCATGAGAACACTATAAAAGAGTTGCCACTAGGGGGCTTATGCTAAACGGTCAAAACCAAGTCATGTGAGAACATGTGTGTGCCAAGGATCAAGCCTGTAACATGATGGTGACAACTACGTGTCGGGATAGCCAAAAGGCTATACAAGGCTGATGTATGTGTGTGGAAACCAATGCCAAAAATAGTCAACAAATGTGACTGTACATGGGTGGCATATGTGCATGCAAGAAGAATGCAACCACCCTGAATCCGAGAAGAAGATCACTACCAAGTGTCACACTGAGGTGCTAAAGTGCCAAATGCTAAAAGACTGAGCTGGTCAGACGTATGAGTGTGTACATCGATGATAGAACCAAAAGGACTGATGCCGATGGGAACTAATCGGGTAATGTGGCAATGGTTGACTTGGCTTGGTGGAGTTGGATCTCCTCTATGGTGGTGCTAGTCTACAACTAGACTACACGTCGAGGCATCAAATGCAGAAAAAATGAGTTTTAGTTCGTTCATTTTATGTGCTGGGTGCGTTGCAATGGATTAGGAGGTGGTTCTGATGATGAGGATTCAATGATACTGACCTGTGGAAATGGTAAATGGCAGATCTGAGGTGCTTAACAAGTATAGCATGAGTTGGCGAGCATTTTTTAAATTTGGATCACCTCCAAATCCCCCCTAGATCAAAAGTTATGGCTCCCAAAAGGATGGCCAAAGTTTGATCCAAGGATGATGTGGCCTATGGTGAGGTGGCACTGTGTGTCACATGCAACTAGAGGAGTGTGCCTGTGGAGAGGGAGATGTGCTTAGAAGGCACTCTACCAAGTGGCAGTGATTGCATGGTAGGAAGCTTACTTAGCAGTTGCTAACATGGCAGGATGATTGGGAAACGTGCTGACTAGATTTGCCTATGTGGCAAGTGATGACTTGGCACTTAGGGTGAGAGTACCAAGTGGCATAAACATGACCAGAGGTGTAGCCAATGATGATTGGGAAACGTGCTAACTAGATCTGCCTATGTGGTAGGTGATGACTTGGCACTTAGGGTGAGACTCATCTCCCATGCAACCTTACCACAAGGCTAACCAAACCGGAGGTGGCCTGGCTCAGCCATGGTCCAAGCCTATCTACCATGTGGCATTCCAACGTGGCTTAGGGGTGAGACCTTTGAGCTCCAAGCTCTAGCTATGGTGCTGAGAGGTCATCGCAGCAACTTTGAACAGAAGGCGTCGTTGAAGGAGCTTGAAGGCCGAGCGCGTTGGTTCATACGTGGCTGTGTGGATAACTCGTTTGGAGCAGACCGTGCAGTGAACGATGAAGGACTTCTCGTTGCTCGACGTGGGCGTAGCCGTCTAAGTTGCCAATCATTGTATGAAGGACGGAGCCGGTGGTGGGCAGACAGTTGAGCGTGGCCCTTTGCATGGGCGTTTGAAGAAGATGGAAGCCATCGTTGTTGAGGATGTTCCAGTCATATGGAGGCTGCCTGGTTGTTGTTGAGGTCCAGGTGTTGGTCGATGCTGCCAGATGGAGCGTGGAGAAGCAATCGAGTCGGGCTTTTGGTCCGTGGAGAAAGCCGTCTCCCGTCAGTTGTTGGGAGTCTTCAAGGCTCCAAGTGACCTTTGTTGCATTTGCGAGCAGCTGAGCTTGGCTCGTGACTTGCAGCGTCTCTTGGAGATGCGCCGACCCTGATGGAGAGTCGCTGAGCTACTGTATAGTGCTTGAAGGCGATGTTGCTGCTGTTTGGCCATTGTGAGCAGGTGGTTGAGTCGCCGGTCGTTTGGACCTTTGTTGCCTCGTTGACGGAGGCGTTGCTTCATAGATACTCGCTGGCCGGTTGAGTTGCAGGAGGGTTGTAGGAGCCCGCGCGCTGGAATGAAGGCGTATCAGCAGTTGTGCGAAGCTTCATTGCTATCATGCGTTGCATGCTCTCATGGTTGACTTAGTACATAGCTAGAGCTCGTATGCATAGAGCGCCGTGGTGGGGGAGCACCGTGCGTTGACGTAGAGCTTCGTGAGGAAGGTTGAGTCGTGGAGTGGCGCTAAGAGTCGGTCATCAATGGAGGAGGTCCGGTCGCAGTTAGTTGCGTTTGCTGGAGTTACCAGTCGCTGTTGTAGAAGATGCTGGGTGGTGTGGAAGCCGTTCTTTGAGGCATAAAGGCTGTACATTCCTGCAGCATCTCGTGCGCGGAGTAGTAACCTATGTAGAGGATTTGCATGCGGCTGGCCATGGAGTCCGTTGTTGCTGCCTTGGCTTTGAGGGCTCTTGTAGAGGGAAGTCGCTTTGCAGTTGTAGGTCAAGGAGAGGCCCTTGATGAAGCCGTTGTCCTAAGAGTCTCTCCAACAAGTCTTGTAGAAGCTATGTTGGAGACTGCCTATTAGTTATGGGAGCCTGTGTGCTGCCTTGCTTGTTGGCTGAAGAGTCATTACGGGCTGCGCTTCACCATATGCAGAGTTCTTGTTGAGTCTAGGGCCTCAAGGAGAGAAGAGGAGAAACTCAAAGTGAACCTTACAAAAACTGAACTCTCAACTCATAAAATCACTCAAAGAAACCCACTAATCTTCTTAACACCATATCTTGAGCTCCAAATATCAGATTAGGGAGCTTTTTGAAGCAAAACATTGAGGAAAATGAGCTCTACAAGCAAAACACTACAAGAGAAGAAGATTTTTGAAATGGAGGCTTGTTGCCTTGACTACAGCAAGGGCTTCACTCTCTCTCAACGGAAAGTCTCTCAATGGAGGATGCCTCACGGAAGGAGTGCTTGACAATCATGACAGGAGTGGGAGCACCTGGAGCTCTGATACCATGATAGCGGAAGTGAGAGAGGGAGAGAGAGAGGAGTGCACATGATATAGCTACCTGTACACTAATTGTATTGACAATGAACATGGAGATATACTTCCGAACCCCTTAGGATTAGGGTTAGGGTTTGCCCCTATGCCCTATGTAGATAGTGTAATTTACACTATCTTTAACAATATTGATGCACTGTGCAATCAATGGTTTATTTTCCTTTTCCAGTACCACCTTTGGGACCATGTCTAGGCAAAGTTTCTTTTTCCCGCTTCAAAGTGTGATGTTAGAGGGCCCCCAATCTTGTTTTATTTTCGCTATTTTAAACCATGACCTTCCCAGCAACATTGGATTGGAGAAATCTCCCTTTTCCATCTCGAAGACCACAAAATTCACTTTAAATGACATGCCTTGAATTTCAATTTGCTGATTCCAAAAATTTCCTAGCAGTTGAACTTGTTTTTGATGAGCCATTTGACCTAACAAGGTGCTTCATCCATCTCCATGAAACCCATCTTCTCACACATACTGTGCAGGAGGATATTCACACCCGAGCCTTTTGAAGCAAAACATTGAGGAAAATGAGCTCTACAAGCAGAACACTACAAGAGAAGAAGATATTTGAAATGGAGGCTTGTTGCCTTGACTACAGCAAGGGCTTCACTCTCTCTCAACGGAAAGTCTCTCAATGGAGGATGCCTCACGGAAGGAGGGCTTGACAATCATGAAGGGAGTGGGAGCACCTGGAGCTCTGATACCATGATAGCGGAAGTGAGAGAGGGAGAGAGAGAGGAGTGCACATGATATAGCTACCTGTACACTAATTGTATTGACAATGAACATGGAGATATACTTCCGAACCCCTTAGGATTCGGGTTAGGGTTTGACCCTATGCCCTATGTAGATAGTGTAATTTACACTATCTTTAACAATATTGATGCACTGCACGCAATCAATGGTTTATTTTCCTTTTCCAGTACCACCTTTGGGACCATGTCTAGGCAAAGTTTCTTTTTCCCGCTTCAAAGTGTGATCTTAGAGGGCCTCCAATCTTGTTTTATTTTCGCTATTTTAAACCATGACCTTCCCAGCAACATTGGATTGGAGAAATCTCCCTTTTCCATCTCGAAGACCACAAAATTCACTTTAAATGACATGCCTTGAATTTCAATTTGCTAATTCCAAAAATTTCCTAGCGGTTGAACTTGTTTTTGATGAGCCATTTGACCTAACAAGGTGCTTCATCCATCTCCATGAAACCCATCTTCTCACACATACTGTGCAGGAGGATATTCACACCCGAGCCCCTATCTAGCAATGTTCCATGTATTGCTTGACCATTACAATGCACCTTGATTTCAGTGACTTCATAATCCACATCATCTGGTTCTCCTTGCAACACTGGTCGTTCTTCCAATGAGGGTTGGTGGTTTGATTGACATAAAAAGTCCAGTTTCTTTTGCTCATGTTCTCCCTCTTGTAGTTGCTTAAGGATATTCTCAAAAAACATGGGAGCTATACTCAATAGCTGATCCAATTTAATCTTTATAGAAACTTACTTCATGGCATGAAACAATGCAGCCGTGCCAAAAGGCTCTCTTCATTGTTCTTTAAGGCTAGTTGCCCCCTACTTCTGAACTGTTGATTAGTTCTCCAAATCTTGGCTACTCAAGTGACGTCAATCAGACTCTTTCTCAGACTCAACATCGGTTGTGACCCGGACTTGTTGTCGAATGGGTGATCAGATTAGGTTTTGGATTTTTTGGATTGGTTTAGTCTATTCTTTCTGCGGATCCACTAGTTGCAAAACTCTTATCTTTGCCTCTTTGGCTTGTGCCTTCTAGATTTATTTCAATGCCTCATTGATGGAGGCATTGCTTCATAAGTACTCATTTGTCAGTTGAGTTGCAAGAGGGTTGCAAGAGCCAGAGTGCTCCAATGAAGGCGTCTTTGCAGTTGTGTGGAGCTTCATTGCTATCATGCATTGCATGCTCTCATGGCTAACTTAGTACATGGCTAGAGCTCGTATGCATAGAGCACCATGGTGGGGGAGCACCATGCATTGACATAGAGCTTCGTGAGGATGATTAAGTCATGGAGTGGTGCTAAGAGTCAATCGTCAATGGAGGAGGCCACGTCGCAACCATTAGTTGCCTTTGCTAGAGCTACTAGTCACTATTGTAGAAGATGCTAGGTGGTGTGGAAGCCGTTGTTTGAGGCATAAAGGAAGTGCATTCTTGCAGCATCTCATGCACAAAGTAGTCGCCTATGCAAAGGATCTGCATGGAGCTAGCCATGGAGTCCATTGTTGCTACCTTGGCTTTGAGGGCTCTTGTAAAAGGAAGTCATTTTGCAGTTGTAGGTCAAGGAGATGCCCTTAATGAAGCCGTTGTCATAGGAGTTTCTCCAACAAGTTTTGTAGAAGCTATTGTTGAAGACTGCCTATTACTTATGGGAGCCTGTGTGCTACCTTGCTTGTTGTTGGCTGAAGAGTTATTATGGGCTGCGCTTCACCATATGTAGAGTTCTTGTGTGAGTCTAGGTCCTCAAGAAGAGAAGAGGAGGCAGAATCAGAGAAACTCAAAATGAACCTTACAAAAATTGAACTCTCAACTCATAAAATCACTCAAAGAAACCCACTAATCTTCTTAACACCATATCTTGAGCTCCAGATATCAGATCTGGGAGCTTTCTGAAGCAAAACGTTGAGGAAAATGAGCTCTACAAGCAAAACACTACAAGAGAAGAAATGTCTCAAATGGAGGGCTTGTTGCCTCGACTACAGCAAGGGCTGCACTCTCTCTCAACGAAAAGTCTCTCAATGGAGGATGCCTCATGGAAGGAGGGCTTGACAATCATGAAGGAAGTGGGAGCACCTAGAGCTCTAATACCATGATAGCAGAAGTGAGAGAGGGAGAGAGAGAGGAGTGCACACAATATGCTACCTGTACACTAATTGTATAAACAATGAACATGAAGATATACATGCAAAGCCCTTAGGGTTAGGGTTACAGTTTACCCCTATGCCCTATGTAGATAGTGCAATTTACACTATCTTTAACAATATTGACACACTACGCAATCAATGGTTTATTTTCCTTTTCTAGTACCACCTTTGGGACCATGTCTAGGCAAAGTTTAACTTCAGAGTGTGATCTTAGAGGGCCCCCAATCTTATTTTATGTTGGCTATTTTAAACCATGACCTTCCCAGCAAAATTGGATTGGAGAAATCTCCCTTTTCCATCTGGAAGGCCACAAATTTTACTTTAAATGACATGCCTTGAATTTCATTTTGCTGATTCCAAAAAATTCCTAGTGGTTGAACTCATCTTTAATCATCCTTTTGACCTAAAAAGGTGCTTCATCCATCTCCATTAAACCCATCTGCTCATACATACTATGCGGGAGGAAATTCATACCCAAGACCCTATCTAGCAATATTCCATGTATTTCTTGACCATTACAATGCATCTTGATTTTGGTGACTTTATAGTCCACATCATCTGGTTCTACTTGCAACACTAGTGGATCTTCCAATGAGGGTTGGTGGTTTGATTGACATAAAAATTTTGGTTTCTTTTGCTCTTGTTTTCCCTCTTGTAGTTGCTTAAGGATATTCTCTCAAAACATGGGAGCCAAACTCAACAGTTGATCCAATGTGATCTTTATAAACACTTGCTTCAGGGCATGAAACAATTCAACCATGCTGAGAGGCTCTCTTCATCGTTCTTTAAGGCTAGTTGCCTTCTACTCCTGAACTATTGATTGGTTCTCCAAATCCTAGCTACTTGTTGTCAGTCGGGCTCTTTCTCGGACTCAACATCGGGTTGTGACCCGAACTTGTTGACTTCGGACTTGTTGTCGAACGGGTGATCAGATTAGGTTTTGGATTTTTTGGATTGGTCTATTCTTCCTGCGGATCCACTAGTTGCAAAACTCTTATCTTTGCCTCTTTGGCTTGTGCCTTCTAGATTTCTTTCAATGCCTCATTGATGGAGGCATTGCTTCATAGATACTCATTGACCGATTGAGTTGTAGAAGGGTTGTAGGAGCCCGAGCCCTCCAATGAAGGTGTATGTGCAGCTGTGCGTAGCTTCATTGTTATCATGCATTGCATGTCTTATGGTTGACTTAGTACATGGCTAGAGCTCCTAACCATAGAGCACCATGGTGGGGGAGCATCGTGCATAAAGGCTATGTAGTCCTAAAGCATCTCGTGCGTGCAATAGTTGCCTATGCAGAGGATCTACATGCAGCTAGCCATGGTGTCCATTGTTGTTGACTTGGCTTTGAGGGCTCTTGTAGAAGGAAGCCGCTTTGCAATTGTAGGTCAAGGAGAGGCCCTTGACGAAGTCGTTGTCATAGGAGTTTCTCCAACAAGTCTTGTAGAAGCTATTATTGGAGACTGCCTATTAGTTATGGGAGCCTGTGTGCTACCTTGCTTGTTGTTGGCTAAAGAGTCATTACGGGCTATGCTTCACCATATGTAAAGTTCTTGTGTGAGTCTACGTCCTCAAGAAGAGCAGAGGAGGCGGAATCGGAGAAACTCAAAGTGAACCTTACAAAAACTAAACTTTGAACTCTTGAGCTCCAGATATCAGATCTAGGAGCTTTTTGAAAGCAAAACGTTGAGGGAAATCAGCTGTACAAGCAGAACACTACAAGAGAAGAAGATGTGTCAAATAAAGGGCTTGTTACCTTGACTACAACAGGGGCTTCACTCTCTCTGAACGAAAAGTCTCTCAATGGAGGATGCCTCACAGAAGGAGGGCTTGACAATCATGAAGGGAGTGGGAGCACCTGGAGCTCTGATACCATGATAGCGGAAGTGAGAGAGGGAGAGAGAGAGGAGTGCACATGATATAGCTACCTGTACACTAATTGTATTGACAATGAACATGAAGATATACATGCAAACCCCTTAGGCTTAGGGTTAGGGTTTGCCCCTATGCCCTATGTAGATAGTGCAATTTACACTATCTTTAACAATATTGACACACTGCGCAATCAATGGTTTATTTTCCTTTTCCCATACCACATTTGGGACCATGTCTAGGAAAAGTTTAGTTTTCTTGCTTCAAAGTGTGATCTTAGAGGGAACCCAATCTTGTTTTCTATTGGCTATTTTAAACCATGACCTTCCCAACAACATTGGATTGGAGAAATCTCCCTTTTCCATCTTGAAGGCCACAAAATTTACTTTAAATGACATGCCTTGAATTTCATTTTGCCGATTCCAAAAAACGCCTAGTGGTTGAACTCGTCTTTGATCAGCCATTTGATCTAAAAAGGTGCTTCATCCATCTCCATTAAACCCATCTTCTCATACATACTGTGCGGAAGGAAATTCACACCCGAGCCCCTATCTAGCAATGTTCCATGTATTTCTTGACCATTACAATGCACCTTGATTTCCATGACTTTATAGTCCACATCATCTATATCTACTTGCAACACTGGTGGATCTTCCAATGAGGGTTGGTGGTTTGATTGAGATTAAAAATTCTGGTTTCCTTTGCTCTTGTTTTCCCTCTTGTAGTTGCTTAAGGATATTCTCAAAAAACATGGGAGCCAAACTCAACAGCTCATCCAATGTAATCTTTCTAGACACATGCTTCAAGGCATGAAACAATTCAGCCATGCTAAGAGGCTCTCTTCATTGTTCTTTCAGGCTAGTTGCCCCCTGCTCCTAAACTACTGATTGGTTCTCCAAATCCTAGCTACTTGTCAGTCAAACTCCTTCTCGGACTCAACATCGGGTTGTGACCCAGACTTGACTTTAAACTTGTTGTCGAACGGGTGATCAGATTAAGTTTGAGATTTTTTGGATTGGTCTATTCTTCCTGCAAATGCACTAGTTGCAAAACACTTGTCTTTACCTTTTTGGCTTGTGCCTTCTGGATTTTTTTCAATGCCTCATTGATGGAGGCATTGCATCATAGATACTTGCTAGCCGAGTGAGTTGCAGGAGGGTTGTAGGAGCCCAAGCACTCCAATGAAGGCATATCTACAGCAGCTGTCCAGAGCTTCATTGCTATCATGCATTGCATGATCTCATGGTTGACTTAGTACATGGCTAGAGCTTGTATGCATAGAGCACCGTGTGAGGACGGTTAAGTCATGGAGTGGTGCTGAAATTGGTCGTCAATGGAGGAGGCTTGGTCGCAGTTAGTTGCCTTTGCTAGAGTTACTAGTCCCAGCTACTAGTCGATGTTGTAGAAGATGTGGTGTGGAAGCCATTGTTTGAGGCATAAAGGCTATGCATTCCTGTAGCATCTCATGCACGGAGTAGTCACCTATATAGAGGATCTGCATGTAGCTAGCCATGGAGTCCATTGTTGCTGCCTTAGCTTTGAGGGCTCCTGTAGAAGGAAGCCACTATGCAATTGTAGGTCAAGGAGAGGCCCTTGATGAAACCGTTGTCATAGGAGTTTCTCCAACAAGTCTTGTAGAAGCTATTGTTGGAGACTCCTATTAGTTATGGGAGCCTGTGTGCTACCTTGCTTATTATTGGTTACGGGATATGCTTCACCATATGCAAAGTTCTTGTGTGAGTCTAGATCCTCAAGAAGAGGAGAGGAGGCAGAATCAGAGAAACTCAAAGTGAACCTTACAAAAACTGAACTCTCAACTCATAAAATCACTCAACAAAACCCACTAATCTTCTTAACACCATATCTTGAGCTCTAAATATCAGATCTAGGAGTTTTCTAAAGCAAAATGTTGAGGAAAATGAGCTCTACAAGTAGAACACTACAAGAGAAGAAGATGTCTCAAATGGAGGGCTTGTTACCTTGACTATAGCAAGGGATTCACTCTTTCTCAACGAAAAGTCTCTCAATGGAGGATGCCTCACGGAAGGAGGGCTTGGCAATCATGAAGGAAGTGGGAGCACTTGGAGCTCTAAGACCATAGATAGCAGAAGTGAGAGAGGGAGAGAGAGAGGAGTGCACACGATATAGCTACCTAGACACTAATTGTATTGACAATGAACATGAAGGTACACATGCGAACCCCTTAGGGTTAGGGTTAGGGTTTTCCCCTATAGATGCCCTATGTAGATAGTGCAATTTACACTATCTTTAACAATATTGACACACGGCCCAATCAATGGTTTATTTTCCTTTTCCAGTACCACCTTTGGGACCATGTATAGCAAAGTTTCTTTTTCCCGCTTCAAAGTGTGATCTTAGAGGGCCCCCAATCTTGTTTTATGTTCGCTATTTTAAACCATGACCTTCCCAGCAACATTGGATTGGAGAAATCTCCCTTTTCCATCTTGAAGACCACAAAATTCACTTTAAATGACATGCCTTGAATTTCAATTTGCTAATTCCAAAAAATTCCTAGTGGTTGAATCAGCTATTTGACCTAAAAAGGTGCTTCATCCATCTCCATTAAACCCATCTTCTCATACAGACAGTGCAAGAGGAAACTCACACTCGAATGTATTTCTTGACCATTACAATGCACCCTAATTTTCGTGACTTTATAGTCCACATCATCTGGTTCTACTTACAACGCTGGTGGTTCCTCCAATGAGGGTTGGTAGTTTGATTCACATTAAAATTCCAGTTTCTTTTTCTCTTGTTTTCCCTCTTGTATTTGCTTAAGGATATCCTCAAAAAACATGGGAGCCAAACTCAACAACTGATCTAATGTAATTTTTATAGACACTTGCTTTAGGGCATGAAACAACTCAGTCATGCCGAGAGGCTCTCTTCATCATTCTTTAAGGCTAGCTACCCCTTGCTCCTAAACTATTGATTGGTTCTCCAAATCCTGGCTACTTGTGAGTCGGACTCTTTCTCGGATTCAACATCAGGTTGTGACCCAGACTTGACTTCGAACTTGTTGCTAGACGGGTGATAGGTTTTGGATCATTTGGATTGGTCTATTCTTCTTGCGGATCCACTAGTTGCAAAACTCTTATCTTTGCCTCTTTGGCTTGTGCCTTCTGGATTTCTTTTCATGCCTCATTGATGGAGGCATTGCTTCATAGATACTCGCTAGTCGGTTGAGTTGCAGGAGGGTTGCAGGAGCCTGAGCGCTTCCAATCCTGACTCCTCAGATTGGCAGGTGGTGCACTGGCATTCATTTTCTTCTTGGAGGGAGACCATTAGGTTCCTCTCTTGTGCCAGGAGATCCTATAAGAAGTGGATCTGTTGCTCGTGGGACTCGTGTGATAGAGTGTACCACTCCTTTGCCTATGCTTGTTGCTCCTACGTTGTGTGTAGGTTTGACTCTACCTTGTCTGCCAGGTCCATGAGCGTCTGGACCAAGGACTCAGTGGTGGTGAGGTCGTCCTTGACCTTGTAAGAGCGAGCTCGAGCTCTTCCACCTTGGCCTGATATTCTTCGGCTCTATGTATTATGACATGGCCTGTTGCTTAGGTTGCGACCATTGTCGATTGGCTTTCATGCACAGAGAATTGGGCTTGGATGAGACTGTTGGAGAGTTGTGAGGCTTCTTCCTGCCTCCACTATAAAATCGTGCGGGCAACCTATGGGAGTTGTGCCATGGCTTCAAACAGGTGTAGCTCCATTAGTTCTGCACGTGACAATTGCTCTGTCATCCTATGGCTATAGCCACTTGATGCCTTATATTGGGGCATGCTGCAAAATTGTATGGCCTCCGCTAGGCCTACCCATGGAGTGGAAGAGGTGCGTGTGGCGAAGGATGTTGTCTCCTGAGGGGTGGTGGAGACTAAGACGTAGGGCGTAACGGGGTGGTCGGCATAGTTTCGTCTCCTGTATGGAGGTTGATTTCAATCATCTCATTGCCCTGGAGGTCTTCTATGAGAATGGGCTCCCCTTGAGCCCGTTTGCCCTTGTCTTGAGGATCCGCCTGCTAGAGGCATAGTTGTTGTTGCATGAATTCGTGCAATCGGTAGTCCTCATATTGGTTGAGCAGCCGACTTTGCACATGAATTATCGGAGTGACACTGGGCATTGTCCTTGCTCTCTTGGGCTTCACCTCTATTTCTTCTTGCTCTGCTGGGCTAGTGGTGGATTTCTCTGCTAGGCCAAAGCCGACTGGTAGATGTTGACTCTTCAAGTAATAGAGGACCGGCGTGTACAACATGGGATTGCCAATAGCATCCCCATGGGTGCCAAGATTGTCTCGCATCTAGCTGCAGAAGTAGTTAGCCTAGTTTGTCTCTTGGAAGTCCACCATCCACAGCAAGATATTGGGCACAATGGACTAATGATAGTACATGTGCTTAACTTGAGTGAGCCATTACAAGGCTCTTGCTAGTCACTTCACTTCAGGCTTGTAGATGGCTGTGAATTGGAGGCAGCTCCTGCACTTGTGATAGTCATGATAGATCATTTTGAGGGCATCGAGCTTTTTCTTCTGCTTGGAGTATTTCTCCCCGACCACTGGCAGGTTGAAGGCTACCCACACCATGTCCTGATTGATTTGGTAGTGGTGGGGATTTCCTGATGCATCTCGCAGGATGCCAATATTGGTGTTGTCGTATGCCTTGAGGAATTCTGCCAGCAATGTCATGTCCAAGTGGATGGGAGACGGGTAGCAATTCTACCCAAGCCTACAAAGTTGAGTGCCTCCACGACTGTCGGGTCCTAAAAAGCGACATATGCTGCTGCTGTATGGTAATGGAGGGTGTAGTCTTGGCCCTCATATGCAAAGTGCAAGTGTATCATGCAAGCATTTAGCTCTTGCAGAGCCATGCTTCTCCAAGTGGCGAGTGTGCTTGTGAGTGCACAATTTTGTACTCGCTTTTGCGGTTGGCACCAGGGTGCGCTTTCATGTCCTCGAGGGAGGCATGCCTGTCGTAGTTGGATCTTCTTGAGTGGCCTGCCTGGTGGAAGTTTCTTTGTCTTGTAAGTCTTCCACGGGTATCTCGGCCGGCATGTGGATTGTGGCAGACGGAGTGCTTTGGGAGTCCGATGGGCTAGTGGCCTCTGGATTAGGGTGAGGGTGGAGTCCCAGGTCCGTTTCGAACTCAAAGAAGTCGTGTTCAGTATCCATCACAAACAGGGATGGGAGTTGAGTGACAAGGGATTCGGTGGATGAGGAAGAGCAGGAGGACATAAAGTTGATGTTTGGATTGTAGTGGAAGGGGGCAGGAAACTGTTGGATATTTGGATAAATTTTGCAAGAGTTCTAGGGCAACGGCTATGGTGCAACGACCCAATGGGGTAAGCTTGCTTATATAGATTTCCTATCCCCCCGACCGATGGGATACGGGTATGGCAGCGGTCGGTGCTGCAATTCGATGGTGGCGGTCAGTGCTGAAATTCGATGGTGGTGGCAGTCGGAGCTGAAATTCAATGGCAGCAGTCGACGGGATGTGGCCAAGGCCGCAACCAGCATGGTACAGAATGAAGACAGGGTGGTGCAATTTGGAATGGTGATGAGCGACAGTGCCTTTCCTTGGCATCGACCAGTGGGATGTCAGGATTGCGATGGTCAGTGGGGTACTTCATTAGCAACGGTCGGATGCATGTTGGGATCACAACGGTCGGCATGATACCATTATGGGGACAACCAATGGGATACTGACTTTGTAAAAGAGAAAAAAGAAAGGAGTGGTTTGTTTTGGCATTTATGGCATTGACTTCCTATGAATGATCATAAACTCACTCATTAGGATTGCTATGGTTTCATTGAGGAAGTGAGTTCCTCAGTCGCTGACTAACTCCAATGAACACCCAAACCACGTAATGACTTGTTCATATAAGAATTTGGCAGTGGATCTTGCATCAGTCTTAATCGTGGCTCTTCCTTCTGCCCACTTGGTGAAGTAGTCAGTAGCTAGGATGATGTATCGGGTCTTAGCCCCCTTAGCTAGGCTTATGGGACCAATGAAATCGATGCCCCATTTTTCGAAGGGTTGGTCGGCCGGGATTTCGATCAGGGTCATCATGTCTGCCTTGTGGGGGATTTGGATATGTTGGCAGGGATCGCATCGTTTGATGAATTCAGTCGCGTCTCCGAAGAGCGTTGGCCACCAGAGACTAGCTTGCAGCACTTTACGTGCTGTAACATCAGTTGGCAAAATGACCTCCTGCGATTCCTAAGGAGTTCCTGAGTGGGCTTCTTTAAGCACCTTGATGTATTCATGTTCGCACATGCATCTTTGCAATATTCCATCCTTGCCCATGCGGTATAGTTGTGGCTTGCTATCACCTGATATGGTGCTACATCCTTAATGAGTTTATGGGCTCTATCCTTCTTAAGGTCCTAGCCTAAGGGTAGTCCGTTGGCTAAGTAGTGGCCGATTTTGGTGGCCCATTTGGGAATGATGTCGAGGAAGAAGTGAGAAGCGTCGGGGAGATCATCTTCTACTCCCGTTGGAGCCTCACCATTCGGGATCCTTGATAGGTGGTCAGCCAGAACGTAGGTTTTACCCTTATGCACAGTCAACTGTGAAGTCGAATTCTAGCAAGATTAGCATCCAATGCATCTCGTCATGCAGGGTTTGTTGACCAAGTGTAGCAATGCTCGATGGTCCAAGAAGAAGACAAATTTGTTAGCTAATAAGTAGTGCATGAACTTCTTTACTGCATAGACCATGGTGAGACCTTCCCTCTCAGTGGTAGTGTACTTAACCTTGGCCTCATTTAGTTGACGGCTCATAAAGTATACCGAGTAATCCAAATTATGCTCCTCAGGTTGGGTTAATACACATCCAATGGCAAAGTTAGAGGCATCAATGTGGACATGGAATATTAAATGCTAGTCGGGTGACCTCAAAACTATTGCAGTGGCTAGAGCTAGCTTGAGGGTGGCATTCTTCGATCCACTCAAAGGATACTAGCAGTTTATATAATGGCAGGCTATGTTCACATAGAACAAGATGAATCTCTAGTAAAAGCCCATATGGCCAGTAAATCATTGGACTCCCTTGGCATTAGTGGGGGGCGATAACTCCAAGATGAGTTTGATTTTATTATGGTCCATAGAGATTCCATTCTGGGACACTATGTAGCCCAGGATGACACCTTGTTTGACCCAAAACAAGCACTTAAGGGGGTTGAGGGATATGCGGTATAAGTGGCAATTCTCAAGGACGAGCCTGAGATACTTCAAGTGGTCATCCCATTTCAAGTTCATGTAGATATCATCCAAGAAGACTTCCACAAAGTCCCTCAGATATTCCTTGAATACCGTAATCATCATATGTTGGAAGGTAGCAGGGGCATTAGTTAATCTGAATATCATCACTCTGGCTACATATAAACCCCATTCGGTTGCGATGGCGGTCTTATGTTGATCTTGGGGGGCAATTGATACTTGGTTATAACCTAAAAATCCATCTAGGAAGTTATACGCTTCCTTTCCAGCTACCCTTTCTAGAACATGTTCCGTGAATGGCAAGGGTTAGTGGTCTCGTGGTAGCATTAACTTTTTTCAAATCCACGCATACTCTAATTTTTCCATTTTTCTTCAGGACTATCACAATGGGTGATACCCAGTCCGTATGCTTGATCTCATAGAGGAATCCTGCATCTATGAGTTTATGGATTTCTTCCCTCACTATGAGTGCATATTTAGGATTCATAGAGTAGGGGCGTTGCCATATTAGCTTGGCATCATCCATCATGGGGATTGTATGTTGCACTACTGTGGCGGCAGAGACCCCTTTCATGTCCATGTACTTCCAAGCCATGCAATCCTTATATTCCCGTAGGAGAGCTATTAAGGCATTCTCCTCATTGGGGGTGAGGTCATCGGTGACAAATGCAGGTTGTGGGTCCTGCCCTTCCGGGGCTAGGTTTACCTCTTTGGCCGAGGCTGGCCCATCATACCCTTGAGAACAACCATCCTCTTGAGATCTTTTGGCCTGTTGGTATAAAATCTTACGATCTTGAATAGTATAGGCCTTGTAGTGGGCTGGTACCTGCCGTAGGTCTTCTTTAGCTTCAATCTCCTCCTCTTTTTTTGCCGGAGCAGTGGTCTTTTTGGCCTTAGCCTTGCCTTTGGATACAGGGGATTTGGGACTTGAAGGGGGCTCTTCCATTGTACTTATAAAGCCGATGGGGGTGGTTATCCTACTTACCCTATTTCCCCAGTTAGAGCAAAACTCATGGTGAGCAGTCATGGCACCTACGTAGGATAGCCAGTGAAGATTTGATTTTACCCTAACAGTTCCCTTGCTTACCTCTCGGGGTTTGAGCATGTTAAACATTCTTAGGGTAACCACCGCGGTCAGACCTCGAGCTCTGGGGTGGTGATCTGAAACCCTACTCTTTGTGGGACATTTATGTTGGCTAAGATGTGCATCCTGTTCTGCGAGAATTCTGGCTCGGGGAGAGGTGCATACCAGAAGTCATCAGGCTCCTTCTCATGCTCTTCCTTGTCACAAGGTTGGAATTACTTTATGGAGGTGGTTCGGGTAGTGGTGTCAGACTCTACGGAAAAGAGGTGTCCTGACAATGGGTGGGCCTTGTAGATGTGTATGTCCACTCTCATGGTTTCCTCCTTGTGCCATAAGTAGATATTATCATTGCGTCAGTCATGCACGAGTCCGGACATTCGCAAGAAGGGCCTACCTAGGATAGCTTTATATCCCAACTTTCGAGTGAAGTCCATGACCACGAACATGATAGGGTATGTGAATCCAAATACCTAAATGTTTATGCCAGTCAGCACTCCCAGAGGTTCAACAGTTCCCCTATCAGCTAACTTTACTACCAGATGGATCTGCTCGAGTGTGGATTTTCCTCATTTCTCCCAGCATTCCTTGGTGCAGACACTCACTCCTGCTCCCCCATCCAGGATGGCTTCCACCTTCTGGTTTTGGTAGACTATGGGGATAGAGACATTTGTGTCATCACCCTCGAAGTACTGGCCTAGCTTGTTGATGGGAACCTTAGGTAGGTTCTACCTCTTTTCTAACGTTGATTGGTTGGTGGCAGGAGTTGGAGGTAGAAATGGTTTGTTCATCCAATTGGATAGGTCATGCCATAGGATGGGATTTCCTCTTAGTAGGGACATGATCGGCATTTTCACCTCGATAGGAAAGCGGCCAACTCGGCACTGTCTCGTAGGGCTCTGGTGAAGCTTCTTCCTCCATGGACAACAGGTCATCAAAGCTGTACAGGTCTCCTTCATCCTGGAGGTTATGCAACATTGGGTCTTCCTGGAACATCTTTTGCATCAAATCTGGAGCTTCTGACTACTCCGAGCTAAGGTGTTCCTCTTCCTCCACCCTTTTTGGCACCTTGAGCGATTTCACCCCTTGGTGGCCCATCAGGTGGGCTGGATGAATAGTATCTGACCCCCTACTGGCCTTTAGTTGATGCTCGAATTTATCTTGGCAATCCCGTACCAAGTTATGGGCATCCTTTATGTATTGCTTTTCTAAGACCGGGACGGGATAGGTCTCTAGGTGGGTGAGGGTTCCAGGCCTTGGGCCTACACTGGTTTGTTCACCTCTAGGATCCGGGGTACCTCAAGGTCACCCTAGGTGGAAGACTATTCAGAAGCAGAGGAGGTGGTAAGAGTAGCTGTCTCCTCCTCAAAACCATCCTAGATGAGCACCTGGTCGGAACTGTTACCTACTCGAATGGCCTTCTTGGATCGCTGTGGGGGAATCTCGAGACCGGGAATGGAGATCCCTTACCCTTCTTTTTGAGCTTCCTCATTGCCTTGCCTAGTGCCTTGGCTTGCATCCTCGTAATGACTTGTCATGGCACTACGGCAGCCACATGGCCCTATTCGATGCTAGGCAGATTGAGGCTGGTGCTCTGTGGCAGAATGATTGGGGTGGTCGATCTCCTCATGGGACAATCCTGGAATAGATGCTCCATTCCACATTCCACACACAAAGGGGTGGGATTGGTTATGGCTGGGGCGGTGGGCGTATGATCCTTGTATGGACATTCCTTCAAAAAGTGTGGGCCCTGGCATTTGAAACAAGACACCAAAGGGTTTGAAGTGCCTCAGTAGGGGCATTCACTTGCTCTATGGGGACCGTGGCAGGTGTAACATTGGATTGAGGGTCTCCAAACGATTGAGTTTAAATCTCTCACCCTTGCATTTACGGGGGCAGTCTGGAATACGGGGACTTGTTGATCCTCTAGCGGGAGGTAGTGGATCAAGGTACCACTTCCCTCCTTGTAGGGGTAGTAATCATGAGATCCATGATTAGGATCCGTTTCCTCCAAGTCATTGGGCAATTCTTCAACCAACACTTGATTTGACTAGGGCTATATGAGGTAGCAAGGGTTGTGGACCTCATATGGGTGGTGGTAGTAGAGCTGGTTGAGCCCTATACGGTAGAGCTAGCCACGAGATCACCTTGAGAGATCTGGGGGTTAGGTGGGACCGTTAGGGCTAATGGGGGTCTCATTTGATACATGGGTTGGAAGAGGGACCTCGGAAATCAACATTGGGAGATATCATGGTTTCCCCACCTATGGCAATGTGCGTAGTAGAGTGTCGGCCTTGCCCTTAGGTGCAGGCATTCATTGGAGGGGTGGTTGCCATTGCATACCCCACACCAGACATTGTCTCTCCATGGAAACAAGAGGGCATTGCTCGGCACCTCCTTGGAGGTTCCTGTCCTCCATTGTTGGCCTAGCTAATCCAACAAATTGGAGGCCAAGTCACTCATATCCAAGCCTTTAGGCTCGTTAGCCTCCTTCTTGATTGACTCTACACTCGAGGACCTAACCGATGGAGCTATTTCGAAGGGGGCCAAGGCCTTGTCCAAATTCACTTTATCCGTCATGTTGTCACATATACAGATGGCCACCTTGCTTCATAGATCAAAGGAGGTGGGGTTCATCAACATGAGGCAGTCATGCAGCTTCAGGTCTACTAATCCGATAAGGAAGCGAGGCAGCAGCCGTTTGTTGCTCATCCGCTCATATGGCTCATAGCAGCAATGTAATCCCTCAGGGATTCCTTGTCGTTCTGTTTTACCCCATACAATTGGTTGATCGGGCTCCATTTATGGCCGCTGGGGGCACGTGAACCCCACAATAAAAGCCTTTCTCAATGTCTCCCAGTTGATCTTTTCTTCTAGGGTGAGAGCCCTTTTCCATTGGCCTGCCTTGCCATCCAAGCTGAGGTTAAATGCATTGGCCATCTCTAGGTCACCTGGCGCACCAAAGGCTTCACAAATCTATTCAAACCATTCCACATTGGAGACTGGGTCTCCTTCTCCTAGGAACTTGGTCATTAGCTTGGAAATGGCTATGGGATGGCTTCTCGAGGGATTCGCCATCCCTGTAGGGAACACTGGGGCGGGTGGAGGTGGTGTTGCCCCCCTTCCTAGGGCATTCACCAAAATACGCATTGCCTCATCAGTCAACACCGTTTGAGCGACTAGTGGAGGTGGTGTTGCTATGGGTATGACAGGTCGCAGGGCTAGCCTTAGGCTTGGCCTAGGTGGTCCCACGTAGTTGCTGGTATCGGCATTGGGACGGAGGTACCAAGGCTTGCATTCATTGGTGCAACTAGTATAGACAGAAATGGACGAACTCTCGGAGGCGGTGGGTCCTGGTGGGGAATGGTAATGTTGGTTCCATGCAATGGGCAATAGGGTGAAAACTGTGGTGCCCCATAGTTGACGGGCTAGTGGTGCCGGGGTTGTTAGAGGGTCATAAGGCACTTCACCTTGAAAGTTCCTAGTATCCCCTCGACTTGGGTCTTGTCTACAAAATTCCCTCATCCATGGATCTTCATCATCCATGTTCTCCCACTGTGTAGGCGGAGGGACCTGGATCGACGAAAGTGGTTTCTGTCCTGGTCTGGGGTTCGGGAGCTGTCTGTTGCTGGCCTTCCCTTCCTACGGACATGTCAGCAAAGGGGTTCTCCATGTCTGCCGACTCTGTTATCCTAAGTAGCTGAACATGTTGGAGAACATACCTCTAAGCCTAGATGCAACCAAAGGTGCAGGAGAGTTGGGAGAGGCTACATTTATGAATGGAGCTTCCGAGGCCCTTGGACCCAACGGGTCTTGCATCACTTCTTTCAGACTCTCTGTTTCATTAGAACTAGATAGAGTTTCTGGTCGGGGGCCTACAAATGAGTGGAGGCTCAGGATCGAGCTTTTGGATTCCCAGCTAGGATGGAGGGTGGGCTGAGCGTAGCTCAAAGCGCTTTCTTTTGTCATGAGGTCCTTTGGCAAAATCCTTCCATACCTCAAGTGCATGTGGGATGCCTCTAGCTAGGCACACTCAGGCTGAACTAAGGTTTTGGAATTTTCTTTTAATTATTTGGCTACCCTAGAGGTATTGCACCAGTCGGTGGGATAGCTCTATAGCGACAGTCGATGGGATCTGGTATAGCACCAGTCGGTGGAATATGGGTTCAGCGACAGGCGACAACGTAAGCGTATCATGACGATCAATGGGATAAGAATATAACCACGGGCGGTGGGGTAGATGTATCACGACGATCGGTGGGATAAATGTTGCCACGTGGTCGATGCAAACAATCGCAAGGGCTATCCCTGCGAGCATAGGGATATGGAATAACAACGGGTGATGGGATAGGGAATCGGTGGGATCTTACCAATGCGCTAGTCGATGGGATAGTATTGCAATGGGCATGGAGATCGAAATGGCAACGATCGATGGGATAATTGTACCACGACGATGGTGGAATAAGTGTAAAACACTGAACGACGGGATTAAAACAGTGATGATCGGTCGAATGAAAATAGTGATGAGCGACATGATGGGAGTAACGCGACGAGCGGAGGGGTATGATTATGACCACAGACGTGCGGGTGGGTGCACCATGCCGACGACGGAGTAGTAGGATAGCAACGGTCAACAAGGTGGGACTAGAGCAACTGTCAATGGCTGTCAGATCGGTATGATACCAACTCTAACACACATTAACTCAGTGTGACGGGATAGACCATGGTCAGAGGTTAGGTTGATGGGGTAGTACTATGGCACTGGGTCAACGTAGGTTGACCGATGGGGTAAGTCTAATGCACCGTCGGTAGGGTATTTGCTCAGTGTGATAGGGCTACAACACAGACTCAGCGGGATAGTCACACACAATGTTGCCGATTGATTTTTTATGCTTTCTAAAGATTTTATAGCTTTTGTTCATGAATTTTTGTGATGGGGGGATGCTACTCTACCTAATCTTCCTACTCAATGAAAAAAACTTGAAAACAAAACACTTTTTGAAACCCAAAATGCAAAATTTCAGAAAGGGTGAGTTCTAAGCACAAAACTACTTCAAAACTTGACAAGAATCCTTATTTTTGTTGTTTTTTGAGGTGTTTGGACTCACACACACCTTAGCAATCAAGCCAACTAAGTTTCTATCAACTTGAAATACCAAAAAGCATCAAACACAAGCTTCCAATGCTCACAAATGGCTTTCATACAAGAAAAAATAGTTTCTGTCCACACTCTCACTTTCCACCTCTCTTCTTTCCTACAACTCCACTAACAAGCTCCAAGGTAAGCTTGAAGACTTGTGCAATGGGAATATATCGAAGGAAGACAAGTGCAAATGGAAAAGCATACCTTTTATCCCCAGCAGCTCTGCCAAAAGTGTTGTGGGTCTCGGCAGTGACTCACATGTCATGGGGATGTTGAAGATATGCCAATGGAGCCTCCACTCCAAGCTACTCCTTGTGAGAGCAATGCAAGGCACAAGTCATCGGCAAGTGTCACTCAAGTGGCCTTCAGATTGTTGCAATGTGTCTCCACGCGAGAAAGTGGGAAGGGGAAGAGGGGAGAGGAGAGGAGAGAAGGGAGGGAGAAGGAGAAGGGAAGACGAGAGTGAAGGGGGATGGAGTGGCAGACACAAGGGCACTACAATGGAAACAAGAGAACACCCAAAACACTCTCTTGGAAGAGAAGAGGGAGCTTGTATCCAAACTTGTGCAAACAACAATGAAGGCCAAAGTCAATCATTTGGCCTTTTATACAAGGGCCAACTCTTTTCCTTTTTAGCACTCTCTCTCTCTCTCTTTACAACCAAGGGCTCTTGGGCCCGTAGGGTGCCAAGGCATATTGCTATTCTTACCATCTCTCCCTACTAGCGGAAATAGCACTTGTGTTAACCATATTAGAGCACTTGGTACAAGCCTGGAATTAGGAGATGGTCCTAACCAATTCCCAAATAGCGCTTGTATAAGCCTCGCGCCTCCTAGGCTTATGTGATTTGGGGCTCAAACTCCCTGAGCGCCCTCACACCTTAACCTATTTGTGGTTTGAACCCCATGCATGAGGCTCAAAACTTGGAGTGGCAAGGCTCAGCTTCCGCGAGACACTCAACGGTAACCGTGTCTCGGGATATTTGGGGATCAAACTCCCTGAGTTTGAGCTATACTCCTTTCATGGCTATTTTCATTAGCGTGGCTATTTCCATGGATGTGGAGCTGAAAAGTGCATGTTGCTTGCACTTCTTGTACTTTCGTGGATGTGGACCCTGAAGTGTGTATCTCCTTGTTCCTAGTGGTAGCTAGAACATACAACATGTGCTTGGAATCCTTGAATCCTTGGACTTTGAAGTAGACTTTGGGTATTTGGTGATCAAACTCCTTGAGTTTGAGCTATACTCCTTTCGTGTGCACATTTCTTGTAATCACTAACCTTGGGGTATTTGGGGATCAAAATCCCTTGAGCTTGTCCGTTGAAGTAGATCATTTGGCCTGGTCACCTTTAATCATTGATTACCCTGCATTCGGCAGTTGTACTCTGTGGATGTTAACACTATGTGGGAGGAAATTCACACCCGAGCCCCTATCTAGCAATGTTCCATGTATTTCTTGACCATTACAATGCACCTTGATTTCCGTTACTTTATACTCCACATCGTCTAGTTCTACTTGCAACACTGGTGGTTCTTCCAATGAGGGTTGGTGGTTTGATTGACATAAAAATTATGGTTTCTTTTTCTCTTTCTTTCCCTCTTGTAGTTGCTTAAGGATATTCTCAAAAAACATGGGAGCCAAACTCAACAACTGATCCAATGTAATCTTTATAGGCACTTGCTTCAGGGTATGAAACAATTCAGCCACGTCGAGAGGCTCTCTTCATCGTTCTTTAAGGCTAGTTGCCCCGTGCTCCTGAACTATTGATTGGTTCTCCAAATCCTAGCTACTTGTCAATCAGACTCTTTCTCAGACTCAACATCGGGTTGTGACCCGGACTTGACTTCGGACTTGTTGCGGGACGAGTGATCAGATTAGGTTTTGGATTTTTTGGATTGGTCTATTCTTCCTGCGGATCCACTAGTTGCAAAACTCTTGTCTTTGCCTCTTTGGCTTGTGCCTTCTGGATTTCTTTCAATGATGTTGTTTAGATTTCTTCTTGGTCCTTCCATCTGAGAGCTTTCTCTTTAACCTTTTTCTTTGCTTGTGGTGTCTCTTGGACTGGTGCTTTCGATCTAGTCACTGCCAGGACTTTCACGCATGGTGGTTTTTCCAATATCGTTTCAATCAAAATACACCCCAAACAATCACACAACTCATGCAGGTAATGCTGCCTACCCTTCTTGTATGCCACTACTCCGCCTCTTAGTGTATTCGATAGTTCTTGTATGCGTTGGCTTGCAGGGGTTGTTGTGCTCAGGATACACCCCAAACAATCACACAACTCATGCGGGTCATGCTGCCTACCCTTCTTGTATGCCACTACTCCGCCTCTTAGTGTATTCGATAATTCTTGTATGCATTGGATTGCATGGGTTGTTGTGCTCCTTGTGGTGGTGGTGGACCTTTATTGTTGTATCGACAATTGGAATTCCCCTTTCAAGTTGGTGCTTCACCCATAGGGCACAATTGGGTCCTAGACACCGTTCCTAGGCAATAGCCACATTGTCCTGATTGTTGTTGATTCCAATTAGTTTGCTAGTTCCAGTTCCTTTCTTGTCCCCAATTTCTTTCTTGTTGTTGTTGTTGAGGTTGATGCTGCTACTACTGTTGCTGGGTAGCAACTGATGCATTTGCTCCACTGGCTACCACATTGGCACCCATGTAGAGTTCTCTGGGATTATTGTTGTGGATTGTTGCATGCATTAGGGTTGTGCCAACATGCTAAAGTTGGATGACTCTTCCTACAAATCTCGCACTGTGGTTGTGGTCGGTTCTAGTTCACCCCCAAAGTTTGCAACTTTTGATCCACTAATTTCTCCAAATAAGAGGTTGAAGGAGTCTTTTTTTTACTTTTTCTTCTTTCTTCATCTTCTTTTCTTCCTTTTTGGCTTTCTTTGTTGCCTTCTTTTTCTTCTTTGAGTTAGTTTCTAAATTACTTTTGGACTCATTACTGCTCGAGTCGGATTTGGATTCAGATTTTCACTATCCGATACATCTGAATCTTCTTTAGAATCTTGTTTGGATTCCACCTCGGACTTCTTTTTCTTCTTAATTATTCCTATGCCTCCTTTAGCTCTTTTGGCTGCATCAATAAGGGTATTGAACCCATTTTCACATGCTGGCAGTATGAGACCACTAACCAAACTATAAATTTTTAATTTTCATCCCTTGCAAAAATATTCCAACATTATTTCATTGCTTGGTCTTTCTGTCGCATCCAATCATGCATTCAAGATCAAAAATTGATGGGTGTAGTCTTCTATGGATAGTTTCTTTTGTTTCAATTGCCTTGGCATTTTTTTGACATAACTGGGGGTTTTCTCTTTTTAAAACATCTCCAAAAATTATGTCTTTAAGTCATTATAAGTGGCAAAATTACCCACTCCATATGGGCTAAGCCACCGCATAGCTTTCCAAGCTAGTGCGCCCGTGAACTATTGCAATTTTTCTAAATCCCGAAACAAGGTGTCAAAACTAGTGGCTCACCACCGAGTTTTGAATTGCGCAACATGACTGTCTAGATCTTATTTATCTTTACCATGAAATTTTAAAAAGTTACATTTATAACTTGCTGCCTATGGGTGTGCCATCAAGTGGACTAGTGTATTTGACCCATGTGCTGGTGGACTTACACGTGATAATGGTGGTGACTTTGTATTCAGGCTCCTTGGACTATTTGGTAAAGTATGAAAAGCTTGGTTCTCTTCGTCTTGGTCAGATTCTACATACGAATTTAATTTGCTTTCTTCCTTATATCTTTCATCCGAAGTTGTTTCTTTGTCTTTGGATCTTTGTCCTGAACTGCTTTCTTTTATTTGGATTTTTTGTCCAAAACTAGCTCTTTTTCTTTGGATCTTTTGTCCAAAACTAGTTCCTTTTCTTTGGATGTGTCTGAGTTTTGTTCTCTTACTTCGGAGTCTTCGTCTGAGTATTCTTCTTTCTCTTCGAAATCTCATTTGGTTCTTCTTCTTTGTCGTTTGCTATCTATAACTATATTTTCTGCTGCTTGTTCGAAATTTGTTGTTGCGTCATCCCCAAGGTCTTATTTATTTGAAGGAGATCAAATGGTAGTTGATGATTGATTCTTGTTGGATTAGCTTGGTTTACTCCAAGAATGCTTGAAATCATGGGATCTCCCCTTGATTCATCCTCTGGGTTTCTTCCCATGTCACCATTTGAATAATGCCTTCTTAGCTTGATAAACATGTTAGTGCCGTTTCAGCACTAGCTTTCACTTCATCTTGTTGTTGTTGCTCTTGCTATCCCCGAAGTTGGAGTTGCAAATGCGTACATTGAGATATGGGGTTGTTGTTTGGCTATTTGTAGACATTCATTCTTTTGTATATGCATTGCCATGCCAAGAACATAAGTGTACTCAATTCAAATGAATATGCATGAGTTGGAACTCGTTCAAGACTGTCAAAGCCCGCCATCTTTCGAAAACATCAGACTGAGGTGATCTTGTCTGTGCTGGACTAAGTTTTGTGCTCTACCATCCCGGATGACCACATTGTCATCCTGATGTGTCAAAAATCTTCATGTCCACAATGTGGTATACAGATGACCACATTGTCATCCTGATGTGTCAAAAATCTTCATGTCTCACAAGCCACCAGTCTTGCTTTAATCACCAGATAACTTGATGGGTATTCAAACCCGCAAGATTGCCAGTGTTAACAAAACACAAAACTTCATGCTTTGGGGGTTTGGAAATAGAGAATTGAACTAGCTATGCATTGCTGAAAGATAGAACTAAGATCTACGAGATAGTTGAGATATTATCACAATAGAACAGGAAAGGAGGAACAGTTATGCAACATTGTAATCAGAAAAGTAGTAATGGAAACATAATGCATAGCAGACTAAATCAGCCCATAAAAGAAAGGGAAAGAAAGAGTTTGAAAAGCTTGATTTGGTGCATTCAGCTGTATGTGGTCCCATGCCTACACGGTCATTAAGCGGGGCTGAATACTATGTGACATTCATTGATGATGCAATTAGGAAAGTGTGGGCTTATGCTATAGCTCGGAAGAGTGATGTGTTCCAAGTATTTCAGAAATGGCTGGCCTTGGTTGAGAATCAGTCAAGTAGAATGCTTAAATGCCTACGGACTGATAATGGTGGAGAGTATCTCTCTCATGAGTTTTAGCATTTTTGTGACACACGTGGGATTAAGAGGGAGCTCACATCCCCTCGTACTCTAAAGCAAAATCCAGTTGTAGAAAAGATAAACCGTACCATTCAAGAAAGGTTGCAATGCATGCTTTCCAATGTGAGTCTTTCTGGTGGTTTTTGGGCTAAGGCAATGAAGACTGCAGTGCATGTGATTAATAGATCACCTAGTAAGAGTTTAGATGTGGTATTCCTAAAGAGGCATGGAGTGGCAAGAAGCCCTCTTACTCTCATTTGCGTATATTTGGGTGTGAGGAATATGCACACGTGCCAAAAGAGCTTCGAAAGAAGCTAGATCCTAAGTCTAGGAAATGCATCTTTCTGGGTTATGGTGAAAGTGGAGAGATGGGCTATCATCTCTGGGATCCAAAAGCAAAGAAGATCATACACAGCCATGATGTAGTCTTCAATGAGAAGAAGATGCATAAGGCACCCATGAGGGATGTGGAAATGAGGAGAATCACTTTCCAGGATGTGAATCCACCTGCATATGTTGATAGACAACAAGTTGTCCATGCACCAAATGTGCAAGAAATGGTACCACCAAGTACTCCCACAGGATACAATCAAGGGTAGATGATGGATCATCTATTAGTGGAAATGATGAGCCAAATGTGGCTGATATGCAGGTGGGACAGCAAGCTGAAATGCCCTTGCAAAGATCATCTAGAGTGTCTAGACTGCCTGATAGGTTTGTTCCAGGGGTAGACTATGTGATGCTTACTGATTGCGGGGAGCCTTCTTGCTACAGAGAGGCTATGATGCGCAAGGATCAATGCAAGTGGGAGTATGCTATGCAATCAGAGATGAGTTCACTTATGAAAAATAAGACTTGGGACTTGGTTTCTTTGCCACATGGAAAGAAAGCATTGCCATGTAAATGGGTCTACAAGATGAAGGTCACAGGTGATGATGTGCCTAGGTACAAGGCCCGTTTGGTCGCTAAAGGATTCAAGCAAGAGAAGGGTGTGGAGTTTGATGAGATATTCTCTCCAGTTGTGAAGATGACCACACTTAGATGCATACTTGGACTAGTGGCAACAGAAGATATGGAGCTTATGTAGATGGATGTTAAGACAGCTTTCTTGCATGGGGATCTGCATGAGGAAATTTACATGGTGCACCCCGAAGGCTTTGAAGAAAAGGGCAAAGAGCATTTAGTTTGCAAGCTGAAGAAGAGTCTCTATGGTCTTAAGCAAGCGCCTAGAGAATGGTATCAGAAGTTTGATGCTTTCATTCGGTCCCAGGTTTTTAGAAGGAGTGAAATTGATCACTGCCTCTACACTAAAAGGGCTAAGGATAATAGCCTGATAATCCTGGCACTATATGTGGATGATATGCTATTGGCTAGCAAAAATACTTATGAGCTAGATGCATTAAAGACCAAGTTACATGAGGCCTTTGATATGAAGGATTTGGGACTTGCAGGTTATATTCTTGGTATGCGCATCACGCGTGATCGGAGTAGGAAACTCCTTTGGCTTTCACAGAAGGAGTATGTTACAAAAGTATTGCAGCATTTCAATATGGAGGGGGGGAAGGCGGTGAGTACTCCATTGCCTCCATATGTGAAACTGAGTCATACAGATAGTCCCAAATCAGATGAGCAGAGGTCCATGATGGCCAAGGTTCCTTATGCATCAACGGTTGGGAGTCTTATGTATGCTATGATAGCTACTAGATCAGACATTGCATTTGCAGTGGGAGTTGTTAGCCAGTATATGGCTAATCCAGGAAAGAGGCATTGGGAGGTAGTTAAGTGCATCATGAGGTACATGAAGGGTACCAAGGAGATGTGCATTTGCTTTGGTAGAAGAGACATGCGTGTACTTGGGTACACAGATTTAGACTATGTAGGGCATGTGGATAGTAGGAGATCCACTTCTAGTTATGTGTTCACCTTTGCAGGTGGTGTAGTGTTGTGGATGTCTCATGCACAGAAGTGCGTTGCTTTGTCTACCACAGAGGCTGAGTATGTTGCAGCCACAGAGGGTTGCAAGGAGGCTATATGGCTTGATCGGCTAGTGGGAGATTTGGGGATTCATACAGGTGTACTAACATTGCATAGTGATTCCATGAGTGCTATTCATCTAGCACATAATCCGGTCTTTCATGCAAAGACCAAACACATTGAGGTCAGGTACCATTCTATCAGGGAGGTACTTGAGGACAAGCGCATAGAGCTTGTCAAGGTTCATACAGATGATAACCCTGCAGATATGCTAAGGAAGAGTCTACCTAGTCAACGGTTTGAGTATTGTCGTGTATTGATGGGCATTGGATAGTATGCTCACTGGTTGTTCTCCCTTAAAGGCACATTGTCCTTTAAGTGGGAGGTTGTGGGTGTTAAAGGTCACTGTGCCTTTACCCCGGTTATGTACAATACTCAAACACATATATAAATGAATGAAAAAGAAGATTAGGG
Organism: Dipteris shenzhenensis; assembly: GCF_047967505.1. Lineage (NCBI taxonomy): Eukaryota > Viridiplantae > Streptophyta > Polypodiopsida > Gleicheniales > Dipteridaceae > Dipteris > Dipteris shenzhenensis. Next base: position 53,349,501 of record NC_141600.1, on the reverse strand, counting down.
TGGTTCTGCACCCACCAAAACTTGTGTGGCTCTTTGTTTCTCTCTCTCCCTCTTCCATTCTTGCTTCCATTGAGAGCACTCTCAGAAACTCTACCCCGAGAACAGGAGAAAAGAGGCACTACAATCATTAGAATCAATGCTATCAGAATTGGTCTCCATGGAGGAGATGTACATATTACGAAGGATCTTTTAAAATCTACAAATGGAAAAGATGTCCCTATCAAGCCATCTATTAGTGAAGGCTAGAAGATTTTTGTCTATTCTAGAGAAAAGAAAAATAAATGGTAGTAAAACAACATATGTATCAAGGATAAAGTATAACTTGTGGAGAAAAGTGCACAATGCTATCAAAGATCATCAGGCAGACGTATTGGCAAGAGATGTCAAGACAAAAGTGTGCAAATGCTTAGACAAGCTTTTTGTTTTTTGTGACTAATCTACCTGGAGCAAGAATGATCAACAAGCATTTGAAGAAGTGGTAAAGAGTTTTGGAAAGGCAATGAAAGAGGCTTGGACAACATGTAACATAACACACTACATGGTAAGAAGAAGTAAAGAGGAGAAGAGGAAACAAGAGACAGCTCCAAAGAGGAGGAGAGCATGTATTCCGATGTGTGCAACCAACAAGTGAAGACCAAAGTCAACCATTTGGCCTTATATACATGCCACCTTTTGAAGGAAGGGCCAACCCTAATCTCTTTATACTACTCTCTTTTCTCATTCTTTACAAACAACTTGGGCCTATTTGGCTCCAAGGCACAATCCTAGCTCTATGACTTGTCTCTATCGATCAAATGACATTGCTAACTATGTAGTTAACATGAGACTTCAAGTAACCTCGCTAGGAAAAACACGTAAAAAATGCTATAAGAATAATAATCTTTCAATAGCACCTACACAGCAAAGTGCTAAGATGATGTTTTGGCAATGAAATGTGTCTATCTAATTTTGAATACAAAAAAAAAAAATCCACGCTCCTCACACCTCATCCCCATGTAGAGATGCAGATGCAATAAAGCCTCGCATGATTGGTAGACAATCTATAAGCAATAGCCACAAAGGAATAAAGGACTAATAGCCAATTCAAAACCTGTTTTGTTAATGGTAGCAACAAGGAATGGTTGAGGCAAATTTTCTTTTTTTGGCTGAGTGACAACCCGCCAACCAAGTTAAGTAGTAATCATAATCAACTGGCTCAAGCATTAGCCAAGAATCTAGTATATCACTCTAGGACAGAGCACATTGATGTCAAGAGAGCACTTCATCAGAGAAAAAGTGTTACTTGTTGACATCATATTGCAACATTGTGACAACAACAAAAATGTTGAAATATCTTTACCAAACCACTTGGGAAAGAGTTTTTTTACAAGCTCTTGGTTTGACTTAGAGGTAAGACATTACCATTAAAGGGGTGTGATGGAGTGTAATGTCTAGTCCTTTGTCTATCGGGTCACAAAAGCGGTTACTATTTTCCTTTGCTTGTTATGTAGCACTAGGTAGTAGTATAATAGGCTTTCTCTCTCACTTCTATATCTTGAGAGTAGGATTTCTATATATATCTCTCTCTCTATATAGACACCTCACCTCTCTTCTCTGTCACTCAAAGTTAGGAACTAGATAGAGCTTTCTCTCACACAAAGGAAAGAAGAATGTACAAAAATTCTCTCTCAAGAAGGAATGAATGGGATTAATGAAAATTTCTCAAGAAGAACAGTCAAGAACTCTCAATCTCACTCTCTCTTACATTCCCACAAGGATCACAATGCCTTAGCAATAGAGGGAGCTCTAATACCAAGAACAAATATGAAGAGGGAGAGGAGACAAGTGGAGAGAATAGAAAGGGCATAGTTAGAGAGCAAACCATAGATGACTAATCGTACAAATCGTACATTGTGTTAGTTGAAAAGAATGAATATATACATACCCCTTTAGGATTAGGTTTAGGGTTTCCAACCAAGTGCCTTTTAGCACTCTTTGTGTTAGTTCTATGCACAATATGAACACATGATGTTGAGATATATCCTCAACGGGGTTTGAGAATAATGTAAATGCACTATTTTAGAGAGGACTAAAAGGGCATAGGAACAATGGGGATGCTACAAATAGTGTAAACTGCGCTGTTCTGGAGATGACTGTAAGGGCATAGGGACAATAATCCCTAACCCTAAGGGGTAAAGAGTTGTATGTAATCAGAATATACTTGATGCCTTGTTTACTTGATGCCTTGTAATCAGAGTATACTTGATGCCTTGTTTGGTGGACTTGATCTACATATCCTTCAACTTGGAATGAGAGACAAACACTTTATCTATAGGTTTTTTGATCCACTTGGGCCTCAAGAATCTCTAGACATGCTAGTGCATTTATTCTATTGTCACCTTGGCATGGTGTTTCCTTTAATTGACCTATTTTGCCATTATTAGCTTATGCTTGAGCAAACTAATGTTTCCTTCTCCCTTTGGATTGCTTGGGTTATAATCCCTTTTGCTTTGCTTTTCTTGATCTTCCACAAACTTTTCTACTTCCAAGGTTGCACATGTTTCTTAAAGGCTTTCTATGTATGTGTGTGCTAGTAGGCCAAACTCGATTATGATAGGGGGCCAGAGATTCTCTTAGATGTGCACAATTGGAATTCAAATTCCACACATTGAAAATTCAAATTTATGGGCATCCTGGTGTCCATTACCCCTTATTTTGGATGTTGTAAGATCACCTTATCAAAGTGGAGGTTGTGAAATTCACATATATCAAACCAAAAATAGCATTGGTCACATTTGCAAATTTTGGATTCTATCAAAAAAGCGCCTTGAAAAGTTTGAAATATGTACCTCAAGAATAAAGGACATATAACTAGAACTATTAACTAGATAAATCCAGTGTTGTCTAGTAACCAAGGCTTTTGGTATGATTTAGATCCAAGTACAAACAAGGTCATTATGGAGTGTCATGACGCTCGAAATATGAGAGACTTATATAGCAATAATCCCCAAAATATGATAAAACTTTTATAACCTTCTTATAACGGTGGGTCAAAAATGAAATCCATGATCGTGAAAATGCCAAAACATTATCCAACATATATATGCTCAAAATCAAAGTGCTATATATAATCAAAAGATTTAAAGTTTGGCCAATAATGAGGTGGTCATGAACAAAGGGTCATTGCGATTACTCATTTAAAGAAAAGGTGGAATCACACTTTTTTTGTAAATTTCTTATAAGGTCTAAATCTGTCTGAATAAAGGGTCAAATAACAAAAGTAATGTAGCCTTAAAAATAGTCACACATAGCATGTTATAGGCATGGTAAATGTGCCTAGAAAAATGCATATATTTCCCAACTCTCTCTCTCTCTCTCTCTCTCTCTCTCTCTCTCTCTCTTTGAATTTGGAAACTGCATTTGTTAATGGGATTACCTTTTAGTTGCAAGATGATGTAAACCCCAATGCAATCATGCTTTGTAAGTGTATGAATCACATGAGCTAATAGAAGCGCTATTTTGTAAGCATGTAGTATATGTGTGCAAAAGGGCTTAGTTGTTGAAAGCCTCCTTTGAAGTAAGCATATATTAAGTCTAGGTTGCTAAATGTATCCACATTAGAACCTTTATCTAGGAGGAGGTCTACTGCATTATTAATGCCTTTTAAAAAAGGAAGTAATACGTGGGGGGGTGGCCAACCTTCAAAGTAGACCTTACAAAAAGCTCCTCTCTACCTCTCACCATCCAACCCTTAGAGGGGAGTTTGCCATCTTCCTCCCATGCAGACTCAATTAATCCCAAGAAGCCTGATCCACATCCCTTCCAGTTAGAGCAAAACTTGTGATTATGGTCACATGATGGTAGTATTAAGGGGTGATCTGCCTATAAATTGCCTTGGTAGTAAACCTCCCCCAGCACCGACTAATTCGGGTGCCTATCTTGTGAGGTCCGCCTCTCCATCAACCCGAACCACGTGCAAAGCTCATGTGCAAGGATCCAATCTGCAACGTCCAACTAAACTTTGATCCCCTTCTTGTATAGGTTTTATGCTCTGTGGAGATCCATGCTAGCAACCACCATGCCCCCTCTAGTAGTGGCCTTGCTACTCCACCATGCTCTCTCAAATTTGCCCTAGATCTAAAACTTTTACCTGTAGGAGGAACTTTGAGCAAAGTTTATGATACCAATCTAGTTGGTCCACAATCTCTTTTGCCTTTGCCCCTCCTAAAATCTCTTGAGACATCTGCCTCGGGGAGCGGCCCCCAACCTCGGAAGCCACATTTTGCTTTTTTTTTTTGTGCATTTTTCTAAGAAAAGGTATCCACATTAGACCCTTTATCTAGGAGGAGGTTTAACACATTACTAATGCCTTCAAAAAGATATAAATGGTTTTTCATAAATGCCATGGAATGTAGGTGGTAGTCCATTTGTTAAAAAGAGTGATAGCTCCATGGTAGGACACCTGCCTACTTGGGTAGCGGCCTGCATTTGAGTCTTGCAACTTCCTACGTAAGCCCAAGACATGGTGCCCTTAGATAGGGCCAAAAGGTTGGGTGAGTGTGTGGGATTTTTTTTTTAAAGTGACAACTTTGGGTTTTAGCAATAAACTTGTGCATGCACCCATGTAAGAGCCAAATTTTGTACTCCAGTCTTTTTCTTTTTTGCAGGACTGACCCCTAATATATCCGCCATGTTTTGGGGGGGGGGGGGGGGGGAACTTGTGCATGCATCCATGTAAGTGAATAAAATGGATAGATAATAAGTCTCCGTCAACTCATAGAGCAAGCCACGTATATCATAATTGCCCCCTCATCATGAAGATTTGCTCAAAAGAAGCTCTGAACTGTACTACCTTTAAGGATAATGGATCATGTTAGGTCTTGACAAGGATGTTACAGATACGACATGTGTCTTCTTAAATTGAAAGGACATGAGTATTTTACTTCCCTTTTTTCCATAGGTCATTTATACAAAAAATAAATGGGTGTTAAACAATAGACCTCCATACGGTGAAATTTATTTTATTGTATTTCCCTTTAAACTTTCTTAATGTGGCACTACTCTTGCTTTTACTAATGCACAAAGGTCTAATAGAGCACAACAAAACCTCATCAAAATCAATGTATAATGGAATGTCAGCTTTACTCACTACCTTCCTCGTGAAGCATGCAATTGATATTTGAAATCAAGATGTTAGCCCCCACCATGACATTTCATGCATGCCTTCCTTGGAAGTCTACTTGTCATTATGTACAATGTACTATTTCTTTCATTAGTAAGTCCACCCTCAGGACTCAATGATAAAAATGAGCCATTAGCATTAGTGATAAGATCAAGAGACCTATTAGGATGTGATAAACCTCAATACAAACATAAGGTTCAACAATCAATGATAAAAATTGAGCCATTAGAGTTAATGATAAGATCGTGCGTTTCTAAAGAGATCTATTAGGATGTGATGAACCTCAATACAAATATAACACTTAAACAGACTAGGAGTTACTGTAGTCTTTATAAATAAATTACACATTTGTCCTTCCTTTATTTATTCTTCGATGTTGCTTTGTACACTTTTCCTTGTAAAAGAAAAAAAGAAAACACAATTGTCCTTCCTTTATTTATTCTTTGATGTTGCTTTGTACACTTTTCCTTGTAACTATCTCGTTAAGATGATAAATTGAGATGTTGCTATCTATTACTACTATTTTTAATGAATGTTCATGCAAAATATTTTAGTGCCATAGATTACATTTTAAAGATATTAGAACCCTTCTCTATAAGCAAATTTCACTCCATCTCTCATGTGTGACACCTTAATTATAGCCATATTTAGTCTCTATTTAGTAGGACATCTCCATAATAAATGTAGCTAATGCCAATATATGAAAGTGTCATAAGATACAAATTTTATATGGCGATAAGTGTACATTGCCATTCAAAAATGAGGCAACGACATGGTAGTAATCAAATAGAGACATTAATAACGATCTACAAGTTAGCTATGCTGTGGTGCTATTTTCTGCATAGGCTATGCCCAATGTAGCTTGTCCTCAATACTACATTAATAGGAAATAGTAACCTATTAGAGATGGCAACCTATAAGAATTCAAGTCTTGTACAATGTTCTAGCTCTATGCCCAATGTAGCATGTCCTAACTACCATAAGAAGAAATGTAAGTCTTGTGCAATTAGCTGTTGTTTTGAATCTACTTTGTGCATAGGCTATGCCAAATATAGCTTGTCCCTCACTACCATAATAAGAAATGGTTACTTGTCAAAAACTATGTATGAGGATTACAAAAACTCACTATTGCTATGCATGCACATATAAACTAAAGATCTTTATGATGAGTAATACAAAAATGTAGAGATCTAAAAGATGCAAAGTAGAAGTATGTTTTTATAAAGGTATTTATTAGATAAAAAGATGCAAGCTAAGCTACATGAGATGTACATTGATGTGCCCTCCTTGATAATGCCAACCTTAATCCTATTTTTGAGAAGCAACTTCAACATGATTTTGGTATATTAGAATAGCCATGAGAGAAGATCAAGACTTGGGATATTATGTGTTTTCACATCCTATGCTTATAAGTTGATGGTTAGCAATCCATAATATGTTTGGCTAGTTAATAAACCCAGGGAAAAAAAAGTTGATGGTTTCTATAACATGAATAGTAATTATCAAAATTATATACATATAGCACCCACGTGCTACGTCTTTTTCATTCTTTTTTAAAATTGTGTTACCATCTCATTTTATTGCCCATTTTTTTTGAAACTTTGTCTTGGTCTTTCCTCTGGGCTTGACCAAACCCCTTAATATATCAGGATTTTTGTGAAAAAAAAGAGAGTTCAAGGTCTCATGACCTTGTCTTGATCCTCTCAAGTGATGCTTAAAGGAATACATTAGTAGGACTCATGGGAAAGTTGGTAATTGATTGCGAAGCTCGTAAATTTTGTGTGAGTTACCAAGAAGATGAATGGTATGCATCACAGCTACATGTTTTTGATGTGGATGCAGAGGTGATGACACTCATAAAGGGATGCCGTGATTCTCGAGATTTCAAGGATTGCTAAGCTTAGGAAGAAGTCATGTAAATTTAGAGTGGTGAATTGATCAAGCAAGTCAAGGCGTTCCCTTACTTTGGGAGAATCAAAATCTTGTAGAAGGTAGGGATGACATAAAGTTGGTGAAACATGGCCATAGTGCTAATATATTGGTAAAGGGTGAGTTGAGGAGATGATGTGTCAAGAAGAAACCTTGTTTACTTAAAACCTATAATATGTTAAGCTACATGCTCTACTTAAAGGTCCATGATCACAAATTTTTCACCAAACTTTTGTTTTAGGTGCCTTATAATGAGAGACACCTTCTTAGGTTCATTTGATTTTGAGAATCAAAGTTTGAAGTTAGGGTATGGAAGTTCTTGCTTGGATTTTTACAGCTATAAAGAGGTGGAATATTGAGGTTGATAGAGTTGAAGCTAGCATATAGGAAATAGAGAGTGGGTTTGATGACAACCTTGATAGCCAATGCAAAACATGATGGAGATTTGGCATTATGCTGGGTGGGTTGGTTATTGCAGGGGAGGTTCACATTTTAGACTTTTGAGAATCTCTTTACAAAATTTGTATAAAAATAGTTGTGATTAGAGATTTTTGTTTGTTTGACAAGGATTTAAAAGATGTCTCTGAAGATGCCTATACATAAGTAGTAAAGACACCTAGGTTTTTTTTTGGGATAGAAGATTTAAAATTAATGAGAACATTACATAGAATGATGAGAAAAAGTTGCTCTTAGAGAGCAAGGCGTAGGGTCTTCCCTTCAAAGTGAAGCACATCATTGTGACTGGAGAAATAATCTAGAGCATCTAGTACCCCATTCTATAGAGCATCTAGTACCCCATTCTATTCTGCACAGTATACATCATTAGTTGTGATTGAGATTAAAAGAAAAAGAATGAAGAAAAGAGATGCTCCAAAGCCACCAATCCATCATTAGGAGTGATTAGATTTTTATTTATTTTTTAATGAAGAAAGAAAGACTACAATATGGATAAGGAGAGAAGGCTACTGAGGGAGGCTTGAAATGGGGAGGTCAATATATCGAGAAGGTTCCTAAAAAACGGGGCTGAGGGCGGAGATTCTAAAAAGAGGAAATGCGTTTTAAAATAGAGAAAATGCAGAAAGGCTAATGAAAAAAATAGAAGAAAAATGCACAAAAAAGAGGGAAAAAAATGTATAAAATTAATGGATAATTAAAATAAGGCTGTGGGAGTTGGAAGAAATGCAAAGACAAAGGGGAAGGTATAAACGAGGAAAAAAAGAAAAAGAAAGAAGGGAATGATAAAATAAGGATAATAAAGCAATTAAAAAAAAAAGGCGGGTTGACCGGGAGACTTTCCGTTAGAGATAACGGCGACAGGTAGACGGCAGGGGGAATAAGGCGGCAAGGGCACGTGGAGGGGAGGCATGCGGGGAAGGTTCAAAAAAGGGGGAACGAAATGAAATGCAAATGAGAAATGAATTTGGGGGGGGGGGGGAGGGGTGAATTTCATGTGAATTTTGGGGGGGTCGTCTTCCTGGTAAGGACGTTAGGGCGGGTGGCACATTACTACTAGTACACTATGTGGCTCGTCTAGTACATTTTCTTCTTCTTCTTCTTCTCTCCTGCTTCTCCTCCGCCATAGCCCAGCTCTGCTCTGAGTTTCTTCTCTTCGTCCGCCATAGCCTACCTCTTCTCTCAGCTTTTTCTCCCGTCCTCCCCAGCTCTCCCGATCTTCTCCTCCACATCGCTCGCCAGCTCCATCGATCCTCCTTCCAGGTTCGTCCTCCCCCTCTTCCCTCCTCCTCCTCCTCCTCTGCTTTTTCCCTCGGTTTCTCCCTCCCTCCCTCCGCCTTCCTCGCCTTCTTCTTGCTCCACCCCTTCCCTCCTCCCCCCCTCCCTCTCCCTTTCCCGCCGATCGCCCCTGCTGTCGCCAGGTTTTTGACGAAATTCCGAGGCAATTTCGATGATCGGGGGCAGGGAACGTCGGAGGCATGGAGAGGGGAAAACGAAAACACTGGGACGAGAGACCTCTCTCTCTCTCTCTTTCTTTTCCCAGGTCTTTGTGCGATCATCCTTGTTCTTGGAACCAAATGCCTTCTTAGCGTCGCTCCCCCTTACCGCCGGACTCCATCTTCCCCTACTTATCTTGGCTTAGACTCTCCTTTGTGAACATTGTTTTTAGCGATGCAAGCCAGCTTTGGATTGTAGTTCGGACCGATGGCTTCCATCTCTAGCCGGCCTTTTGTAATGAAGATTGAAAGCAAAGTACGGCTGGCTAATTATCTACTGTAGCGCCGTCTAGTATGGCATAGCCGTTTAGCATGCGCAAGAACGGCGATTTCTTGTTCGTTCCTTTGGAGTTTAACCGATTGGCGGGTTTTGTTTCCAAACATGCAGGACTGGTGGCTGGGGACATTCCGGAAGTAAACTTCTTCTTTCCGAGGTCAGAGTTCTTCTTCCTCTGCTCTATGGTCTACATGGTCGAAGTGGTCCTGCATGTTTTATGGGTCTTCCCTTAGGCCCTGCATGTTTATGGCCTTGTTCAGCTCTTAGGCCAGTAAATGTAATTTCGACTCTTACGCCTCCTCTGTTTTGTGTTTGCTGGTGTCAGCAGCTTGCGTTTGCAATTTTAGAACAGAAGAAGGGAAAAGGAAGGATGTGTGGAGGGCCTGAACAATCGAATACAAACTCTGGTGGTTCTTGTGAGAATGGGGCAGTTTCTACCATCAATGGAGGCTCCAGCTCCGGGCTGGCTGGCAAAACAGAAACTGCGGATGGAGATGCAGGTGATACCGGTTGCTGTTTGCTAGAACTGGCTGCCAATAACGATTTGGATTGTTTCAGGCTGGCCATAGAAGAGGGTAAAGCGAAGGTAGATGCTCTTGGAAGTTGGTATGGCAGACAGAATGGAACAACTCAGATGGTACTGGAACAGAGGACTTCAGCTATGATTGCCGCTCTGTATGGAAGTGTGGACGTGCTGAAATACATACTGGACACCTATGCTACCCTTGGTGGAGACATCAATCAGAAGTGTGGCACAGATGGAAGCACGGCCTTACATTGTGCTGCTGCTGGAGGTTCTGTAAACGCGGTAGAGACTGCGAAATTGCTGCTTGATGTTGGGGCCAACTTGGACGCCCTTGATGCTCAAGGGAGACGGCCTGCTGATGTGATTGCAGTTTCACCTAGACTCGCACATGTAAAGATAGCGTTGGAGAAAGTTTTGAAAGGATCAAAGCATATGCAGGTGGCGGACGGGCATGCAGGAGTGGAGTGTCAAGCTTCTCCATTCCCGGAAGATGGGGAAGATGCTTGTTTGCTAGCCGCTTTTGACAGCCCAAATGGGTTTGATGAGTTAGCTGCAAGTGTAGTAGCAGATGGGGTTGTTGGTGAACTTATCAATATCTCATCGTCTTCCTTGTTGTCTACATCGCCAGCAGGAGCGTCTGTTTTGTCTCCCTTTTCATCACTCTCCCCTTTGTCATCACCCAAGTCACCGGATACAGCTGCTGTCAAGGTCTTTGGAGATGGAGCTGAAAAGGCCAGGGAATATCCCATTGATCCGTCTGTTCCCGACATCAAGAACAGCATTTACACTACTGACGAGTTTCGCATGTTTTCTTTCAAAGTACGGCCCTGTTCGAGGGCGTATTCACATGATTGGACAGAGTGCCCATTTGTTCATCCTGGTGAAAATGCTCGGCGCAGGGACCCAAGAAGATACCATTACAGTTGTGTTCCGTGTCCAGATTTCCGAAAGGGTGCCTGCAGGCGGGGTGATGCATGCGAATATGCCCATGGAGTGTTCGAATGCTGGTTGCATCCTGCGCAGTACAGAACCCGCCTTTGCAAGGATGGTACAGCTTGCACCAGAAGGGTTTGCTTTTTTGCCCATACAGCTGAAGAGCTTCGACCTCTGTATGTCTCAACTGGTTCTGCTGTCCCTTCGCCGAGGACAACGGGCTCTTTGGATATGGCTGCAATGAGTCCTCCCCTTGCCCCGGGTTCTCCATCATCAGTCCTTATGATGACTCCATTTTCCCCTTCGAATGCAGCACAGAACCCCACACAGGCCGGCTTGGCAACGCCTCCCCTGTCTCCTTCATCTTCACCAGCCAATTCTCTTGCTGGGACATGGTCTCAATCAAATGTACCCGCCTTGCACCTTCCTGGAGTGTCTCTGAATGCAAGTAGGCTGAGGGCTGCATTGAATGCACGGGATATTTCCTTGGAGGATTTAACCAGGCCATCTGATTTTGATGGGCAGTTGATGAGCGAGTACCCATCCTTCTCATCCCAAGCGCTCTCCACTCAAGCCAGATTAAATGCAGCTGTTGCAGCATCTGCATGTGGATCTACATCTTCTCGATCAGGGAAGTACAAGAGCCTAGGGCTCTCTGTTGCGCCCACCAAACTTGAGGAGTTGTTTGCATCAGAGATGGTCTCTTCTCCCAGATCTGTGGTACATGATTCAGCTTTGCTTTCTCATATGGAAACACAAATGCAGTCCCACCAATCTTCACATCTACAATCCCAACTGCAAAATCAGTTACAAGCTCAAATTAGCTCTCAAGTGTTTCCACAGGTCTCAGCTCAGAAGCAGTTACAACAACTACAGCAGGCTGCACTGGAATCGCAATTACAAGGTTCTTCCCTCTTGCAGTCTCCAAAGCAGACATCTTCTTATAGTCTTGGGTCCCTTAGCCGCATGTCCAATTTTGGAGGGGTAGATGTTGAGAGACAGGGTAGTAGCGGGACTTCTTTATCTCCTGCAGTTATGGCAGCGCGAGCTATGTTTGCACAGCGTGACAAGCGAAGTCACAGCTCTCGAGATCTCGGAGCAGGTTTGGCATGGTCTGATTGGGGTTCACCCACTGGTAAGCCAGAGTGGGGTGTGCAAGGAGATGATCTGTCCAAATTGAGAAAGTCTGCTTCTTTTGGTTTTCGAGGCTCGGATGAACCAGATTTATCTTGGGTTCAAAAATTGGTGAAAGAAGGCCCCCAAGATACTGATGTAGCAGCAATGGCAACTATGGGACCTGGAGATGGCGGTCATAGTGGACAAAGAGATGGTACTGATCATTCTGTATTGGGATCATGGATCGACAAGCTGAATCTGGATCAGATTGTCGCCTGACGTTTCTGTCACGTGCTTTAGGGAGGGGTGCTGGGATCTCTCTCTCTCTCTCTCTCTCTTCTCTTCTCTGTGTCTGTCTCTCTGTTTCAAAGCCAACCTCTGGATGCCTTTTTGGTGAGGTCTTGCTTTTTCTCAGTCTGCCCTCCGCTTTTCCCTTCTTTGCCCTTAAGCTACAAAGAGACATAACTCTGGGTGCCTTTTTTGGTGAGGTCTTGGGAAATGCCCTTTTTTTATATTCATGCTCTTTCTCCCTCTCCTCTTCTTTCCCCCAAAAAATTCTCCTTCCATGGTTTTCTTCTCTTATTTTGCCTTCTTTGACAAAATACGGCCTGGAGTACGATATGATCTGCAGTAGGAAAGTATTTCAGAGTGGTGCTGTAAGGCACCCAGTTCAGGATACTATTTTCCAGGGCTGGAAAACCACCCATGGACTATATCTAATGTAGGAAAGACACGAGTTTATGCCTGGGGATCTGCAATTGGATTCGGGGCTGCTAGTAGTGACTTTTTTGAAACAAGCAATAGGTTTTTGTATTTTCCTTTTTCATGCAGGAAGGGACACTCAGTTAAGTGGAGCGTGAGTGGTCCATCTGCAGCCTTTTTTAAAGACTTACCAATGTATGAGTAGAGAGAGGGTTGGAAGTAACATTTCAAAATTTAAATGGCAGTGCAAAGATATGTTGTAGTTGGAATCTAAACCTCCAAAAGGAGCAACCTGGTGGTGTGATTCCTCTGCTGTTGATCGGCCAATGCAGAGCTGGAGGCCTTACAGGAAACTGGCTAGTTGGCAATTTTTTGGGAACACCTTTTCGAGATCAAGTCCTGTTACACGTCAGCTGGATATAAGAGTGATTCTGGCATTGTAGTAGTATTCTTGAAGTATTTGTTCGTAGGATTGCCACCTGATGGCTTGTACATGTTACTTGGTGGTTCTGGTATCCTGGTGCCAGGTTGCATTGACCAAAGATCATGTGTGGTGCAGGAGTTTGGACCAGTTAACATTAATTACGGTCAGGAAATTGTGCATATTTTGACTTAGACCAGAAGACAAACTGCTTCTGATACAGGCATTTACAAGGCAAAAATGCTTGGGAAGCCAAAGTGGTCAAAACCCAAATGGCCTTCAATAATGTACCATTGTATCACGTTTATTATTTCATATGTTGATTAATGATGTTATTTTTTGATATTTTTCATTGGTATCGTCTTGGTTTCAAAGGGCATTTTGGGTTAATCTTTGCTAACTTTTAATATGGGAACTGATCTGAATGCTTGCATTAAAGATGCAAATGATGGGAGGGTATGTACATATGTTTTATCTGGCTTACATTTGTATCATGCACAAATCATGGGTGTATACTCTCATTGACAAAACACACATTCCTCTGGTGCCCGAGTTCAGCTTTCACACTTGGATCATACACAGATCCTGGGTGTATACTCTTTTTGACCAAACACACATTTTTTTGTTGCCAGAGTTCAGCTTGGTAAATATGACTCCTCAATAAGGTTGTCATGTTTATCAAGCTCAAGGAAAAGAGAATAGTTGATGGGAAGATTGCTGCCTCCTCGGCAATTTCTGTGCACATCACATCCAAATAAGGGCAACTGTAGGTTGGACTGCACAGACGGTTATGTCTTTCTTTTGTACGGTCAAGTTTACATGTAATGCCATGTTCTCCCTTTTGTGTGATGTTGCTTATGTTTTTTAGATGTTTGCAGGCATCATTTTAGGCCTTGCCTCTAAAGGCAAGCCTCAGTGTTCATTTTTTCCTCTGCTTAAGCCTCTATTGTCAATGTGAACTTCTAGATTTATGCGGGTTCCTTTCAATGCGGCAAGGCCTCTGGTGAAAGCTTTTGCTTGTTAATTAGGCATTTTTGGTCATTCTGATGTTTGTCATAGTTATTTTGGCCATGCGAATGCTTGCAGGTGTCGTTTTAGTTTCAGCTGTCCCAGGGATCTATCTCTGACCTCTTTTTCTTCTCTTTTTCTTTGTACTTTGTTCTACTAAAAAATTAATTTGTAAGATTGGATAGACTCTAGTCTTGTTAAGTTACGAGAGCTGCCTGTTTTTTTAATAGAGAGAAGACAGCTGCCCTATTTTTGGCCACTAAAGGCAAGCTTTAGTTTTAGTATTCATTTTGCCTTTGCTTGAGCCTCAGAGGGCTTTTAGACCTTCAATAAGTTCTTTTAACTGTCCCATTCTGCTTGGTGAAGCCATCACGAGTTTTACAAAAGTAATGTTTTGAAGATATCTAATTTAGTGTCACAAAGGAATATTCACCACCGGTGCAAGTTCTTTTTTGTTTTTTTCTCCAGATGGCAGCATAAATTTTAGTCTCGCGAAGTTATATTTTGTGTGATCGTGGTAAAATTTGATTCTACAGTTATAGCAGGGTTCTATTTGTGTCGGTGCAGTCTTCACTTGTCTGAACCTCCATGAGATTTGCAGGTGGTAGGAGTTATTTGGATTGTTGATAAGCTTGTTCTGGGGCATTTTAAATATTCTTTGTGCGAACGTCAGACATATCTGCATGCAAGGCTATGTTTTATTCTGCTGATGCAATGTTGGAGCACATGTAAAAGTGGATAGGCATTTCTAGTGTTGTTAGTTGGCATGTATGTGGAGCACATGGAATTGATGGCATCTCTCTTCCTAAATCTGCAACAATTCAAAACTTTGTGCATCCCCGAGCCACACCTCAAAGATGAAGCAGCTGTGTACCTCCATCCTTTTTTGAAGAACAGGCTTTCAACACAAGCTACACCAATTCTTTGATCTTTGATAAGAATGCCACCCGAGCCCATTGTGGATATATATATATGGACCGTGGTGAAGGTTGAGAATGGAACAAAAGGGAACGAAAGAATGAATACGGGGAGAGAGTGAGGGCAATGTGCTAGACGGTGTGGAGAGCTTTGCACACATGGGTGGAGGGAGGAACTTCATAAAATGAGGTAAAGGCCTCAATTGCATAAGCACGAGGGAGAGGCATGTACATGAGAGAGCAGATGGCACAACAGGGTATGGCCAATCACTTCCATGGAGAGTGACACCTTGGAACGTATTTCCACGAACATCGAGTTTTTATTCTCATGAAAATCAAAAAACATTGTCCTATGTCAAGATTGGATGACTCGTTTTATGGCAGCTCAGGGGGCAGGTGGAGTGTTGATACAAAGATGCTTGCCACCTATTCAGATTAAACACTATGATATCTCGGCATAAGAAAAGATGTTACTAGTAGGTGTTATTTTCAATTATTTAGTAGTATCCTCTTGGATTATGCATCCATGGGGGTATTTAGATGGAAGGGTTGGCACTATTGAGAGTTCGCCATCTCAAACATGGACTTTGACCCTCCTTTTGTACATTATCAAGTATAATTACCACACATTAATTTAGCCATGATGTTATTGGTATTTTTCCACCATTTATATTTCCTTCATGTTTGGGATGCAAAGCATTCCCTAACCTAGATCAAGCTACATGTCTCTTGTTAATAGTCTTCTTCCCTTGTGGCTCTCGAACCTTTTGGACCAAAATGGATCCATTTTCTTATCCTTCCACTATTATATAAGGACTAGTCCAAATAGATGCCTTGTCGAACACATGGTTAAGCACTTGTCAAAACACATATTTTGGGCCACCTTTTTTCAAATGCCTCTCTCAATCTCGGCATCTCTTGTCATTGCTTTACTTGGAAAAAATAAATAGGGTAAGTTGTCATGTTTTTTCAAGTTTTCTATTGTCATTGTTTTACTTCGAAAAAATAAATAGGGTAAGTTACCATGTTTTTTCAAGTTTTCTAGTTGCATTAGGCATGATTCTTTCTTTGTATCTTCTATTAGTTGGTGCTCCAATGTAAGCACCAATGCAATCTTTAACGGTAGGAATGCCTCATTGGCCTAGACAAGCTAAAAGGATGTCTTCTGGTAGTTGTGTGTGTGATGTTGTATGTCCAAATCCTTGCAAATCACCTTTAGTTCCTAGTGGCTTCGACTAGCAACAAACTTTTTGATGGATTTGCAAAGAGTTTATTTTATTCATTTTACTTGTCCATTTTATTGCTAGGTAGTAGATGTTGGATGTGCAATGTGCAATGCTTGATATACGTGCCTTACATTAGCAAATCAATAGCATCGTTAGAGAAATGTAAACCATGGTTTGAAATAATTTTCATCGGACACCAAATCATGAGCAAATTCCATCCAATATAAAATCACATACCACCTTCCCATTGCATGTAGACATGCCATGGCTTTGGCCCATTTGGTGCCATTGTGTGTAGCAACAAGGAGATACTGCTTTTCGCATGTCGTCATTGTGAAAGTCCATTCTCCATTCATGAAAGGACTCTATGGAATGATTGGGTGAAGCGGTCTAGGACAGAGATCCTTTTGGTCAAAGAATTGATAGAAGTTAGAAGACTTTGACATAAATTATGACAGCTTGAAACAATGTCAACAAGTAGTCAAGTACATGGATGATTTTCTTGATTGCATAATTAGTTGCATAATGTCTCCCACAAAATTCTCAACCATGACTCACAAAACCCCCCCTCATTGTCCTGTTAACGAGCGTGCATCCCTTCCTGCTTGTTGCTACCTACCAGTTTGGTTCTCCTTCCAACTGTTATGCTCATCCGAGCCCCTTTAACTCTTTGTGCCATTGTGACCCCCGACTCTCGACTTCCCCAACTACTGATCATCAAGACTATTAATACATCCCTACCCTCTATACCCGACCGTTGCCTACGCTGCACAAACTCTTGCTAGCTTATACTCTCTTTATGGACTCACTGCCTTGTTTATACCCTTGGCTCACAACCTGGATTACGCCATTGGGCTCCTAGACCTCATGTACTCACACCCTAAACTGCTTCGCTCCAAACAAGCTCGTCTACTGTCTACCACCCTACTGTCCTCGACTGTTATGTCTTTCCTACCTACTTCTTGGCTGCCTTGCTTTACTCTTCTGCGTGCCCTCTTCTGCCCTCTGCCTCTCCATCCATTGCCTCCCCTCTGGAGTTTGCATTCCTTTCAACACCTTCACCACCCATCATGGCGGTGCCTCGCCACCCCTGGTCATTTATTCTTAGGTACTTTTACATACCCCCCCCCCCTCTTTATGACTTCGCTTTATTCTCTCCCCCGGACCACCCCGTCTAATTTCTTTAATACTATAAATTCCCCCCCTTTTCCCCCTTGCTACTTATAATTTCCCTCTACAATGCTCCCATTTCACTTAACTTGCTTTCACTTATTTTTACGTTATATTACTTTGTATACTTTAAAACTCAGTTTCACTTATTTTTACATTATATCACTTTGTATACTTTATATTTTATGACCCCTTCTAATAAACGCCCTTTTCACTAATGTTACTCACTAGCCCATCTATAGTAACTATTCCCCCTTCTAAAATATGGTTCTTATCATTTTCTTGCTAAATGGTGGCATGTGTGCAGACTCCCCTTTTCAATAAAAGTGATTCTTGCGATGACTTATCAAAGCAGAACTTGTTTGCACAGACCTGCATTCTTTGCAATGTGAGCTCCTCTCTATTTTTCGTAATGTTTCATAGCAGTCTTCGCTTTTGTTTCTATTACCAAAATTATTTTCATTTCACTATGAAACGGGTTTTGTCGAGTCGTCACACACATTGTCATGTTTTGCCTGCAACTCTGGACAGTTGCACATAGTACATTTAAGTCATTATGGCTCTTTGCATCTTAACTCACTTCATTGCTCACTTGAGCAATACTTTCTCTCTCAGTAACCATTTGAGTTTTAGGTCTTCAATTACTCTTGTATCCCAAACATATCTCAAAATATGCCACTTCCCCCCCCCCTTTTCCTTCCCTTCATTCTATCCTTTCCCTTCCCTGGCATTACTATCATTTAAAACTTCCCTTTGTGTCCTTTGCTTTTACCCTTGAAACCCTCACTTCTCTCTGTCTCAAACCTTATATCGGACTTACAAATACTTCTATCTCTTTTGGGTAGACACGAGGTCATCACAGTAGGTGATGACCTACTTTCTCACCTAGTGTGGGTGTACCCTACTGGGGCAAAGGTGGGTACACACACACACACACACACACACACACACACACACACACACATATCCAATTTATACACTTTGCCCCATGGTCTCTTTTTTAGCACAATGTATTATTACACATTCACACACACGCACATACCCCCTAACCCCTCCCTAGGCCCTTACCTTACCGCCTAAAACCCTTCATGTTTCTAATTATTTTGTATTTTTTTAGATATTGTCCACTCCTTAATTTTTTATTATTGTTTAATTATTATGCTACTAACTCCCCTTCCCCCCGATATACACTTTAACTATATGGACTTTATGGGGGGGTGTGTGTGTGTGTGTGTGTGTGTGTGTGTGTGTGTATAATTATACATATGCAACTCTCTGTAGCACCACATAACTTCTTGATTTTTCAAATAAAAACATTTCATAATTATCTAACCCCCCTTTTTGTTTACTTAATCCTTCTTAGGAATTTAGTCAAATTTTCATGAAATTTATGATCATTTAATTAGTTTCCTTTGTCATGCAATTTTGGTAATGGAAATCTTCTAAGGGTGTGGAATTTCCCTCCCTTGTCTATTCCAGTTTATTTAATTCTTAAATAATTATTTGGTTAAGGGTGTGGACTAACCCCCCTTTTTAATTCGTTTCTCAAGTAATTTATGTACATTTTATTACCCTCACTATTTACTCCTCTCTCTAAAATAATCATTTTTGTTGATCTTAAATCTTGTTAAATTTTTTGATAGTGTAAGAAGTTGTTTCACTTTCCTTCTAGAATCCGAAAGGTTTGTTCAAATTCTTAGGTAAAGTGATAACAAGCCAGGGAATAGATGCATTACATATCTACCCAAATTCAACTATATTGTTCTAACAAATGGTTGGTTTGGATGGTGGCAGGTAAGTAGACCCTGACCTTGGAGCTTGGAATACCTGATGGATTTGACATGTTTGTACTTTTTCTTTGATTAAATTTGCAACTTCAATATAAATAAAAAATCCTATTGCCAATCTTGTTACTGAGGTCACAGTTATGTCAATTTTGTTTTCTTAAAATTTTTTCTTATATGCAACTTTTTATTATTATCCAAATGATTGAATTAATTGTATGGTTCATTTTTTGATGGGATTATTAAATCTAAACACACACACACACACACACACACACACACACATGCTTATGACAACATTATTTTTGTAAGTCATGAAGCCATTTTTAATGCTAAAAATCATATATGGATGGCCAAAACGTGCTAAACATTGGATTTATAATATTTTTGGGTATATCTTTCATTAGGACGTTTAAAAAAGCCCTTATA
The DNA here is from genome assembly GCF_047967505.1 of Dipteris shenzhenensis. NCBI lineage: Eukaryota > Viridiplantae > Streptophyta > Polypodiopsida > Gleicheniales > Dipteridaceae > Dipteris > Dipteris shenzhenensis. The sequence goes on along the minus strand of NC_141600.1, from coordinate 53,329,953 downwards.
CACAAGGGAGTAACTAGCAATAGTGATGATGTCCATCATGAAGGTTGTAAGGCTAATTGATGATTTAACTAATGGTCAGCTGAACATACCAAAGGACCTATTATGAAAGGAAGCATAGGCAAGTAAACTATAAATGGCTCTCTTTCCCCTCTGGTGAATGTTAATATATACCACCCATTTGAGAAATTGGATAGGCAAGAACTTTTGGCCGCAAGTTGTGTAAGGTATCACCTAACCTTGATAAAAGGTTTTTATGAAAAAGTGATCCCTAGCTATTTCTTTGAGAGCTATGACTTTATGCCATGCAAGCATTTCAACCCATAGTATATTGCATGGGAATTGACTAAGTCAATTCACCGACTAAGCATACTGATCGCCCAATCATTCTAACTTACCGACTAGGTCGGCCTGGTTTCGATTCAATCTATAAATGGGTTGCTTCTTCATCTACTGTGATAACTGTGACCATTCTATGTGAGTATCATGATGATTGGTTGCGTGTTTTTTGAGGGTGGTTCTCCTCTCCTGCCTTCAGTGCTACCTCCTGAAAGGCATTGGCTATCGTCTGCAGAACCCTTTTTCCACCATTTAGTCCAAGGAACTCCATGCCTCCCCTATTTTTCCTACTTGCCTCCTCTACATGCTCACTGCACACAGTCCATTCGATACATGCCAAAAGTCCAAAACTCATGGACTGCAAACTCCTTCGTGAAGACCATGGTAGTAGGAGTTGGGATGATGAGTTTTAAGTAACATTTAAGCACCAAGAGATGCGCATTCTTCCTGGGTTCCATGAGATGTCTCCTACGTGTTACACTACACCACTACTTATTTCCTACGTGTTATAGTTACACTTTGTGAGCACAAAAGCCCAGAGGGAGAGTTATTGTTGTTTCCCAGAAGATTGGAGTTGAGAAACCCCCACAATAATGCTAATAAACAGTTTTCTGACCATTGGAAAAGGATATATTTTGTCATGATTCTGGCCTCCATTTGATGGTGTCAGGGTATATGTTACTTTTCTACCTTTGCAATATATAGAACTTCCTAGTTATAGTCTGAATTGCATGTACATATCTTGGAGTCATGATTATATCTTCAAAAAGATGTAACTAAACATGTACGAGGAATGCATTATATAGTAGGAGATAGTATAAGACAGACATTGAATGACTAACTTTTTTTACTGAAACAAAGTCTTCGTATGTTGCATTATTGAACTGAAATACAAGTTAAATATGAAGTTGTCCTCTCCCTAATTATCAATGAGATAAGCTTGGGACAGCAAGATTGTATCCCCTGTCAACTGTAAGTGGGTATAAATTGGAATACACAAAAATCATTCTGGTTTGTAATCTTTATTCCCAGGAATTTTTAATGCCATTTATTGAATGTTTTATTACCATTTACTGATTTTTTTGAGGGTTCAAGTGCCAAAATGTGAACTATTGCAAGTCAAGTTGAGGGACATGGATAACAACTGGGTGCCAGCATGGAGGCCTACAGTCCCACATTAAAAGTCCATGTTCTAACTTGTCCTTTATGTGGATAAATGCAGGTGAGTTGGCACACTTCTCAACCATATTTGCAGACGAATATATTTGAGATCGCACTAACACATTAGCTATTATTGGTAGGATGGAAGAATACTTTTCAGGCGGATCCGATCACGACAGAGGCTGAAGTCGTCCCAGAAGGACCACGGTCATGGTATGATGAGATGCTCTCATTCCTATCTACTGGCATCATGCCCAAATACATGAATTGGGATTAGAGGAAACATTTGGCATTGCAGAGCCGTTCCTTTGAAGTAGTCCTAGGATAGTTGTACTGAACGACATCTAACGGAGGCGCTGTTGCGGTGTGTTCCACCTTATGAGCAGGAAGCAGTGTTAATGGAAGCCCATTGTGGGGTTTTGGGTGGCCATTTTGCAGGTGAAGTCACCGCAAAGAAAGTTCTGCAGGCATGGTTATGGTGGCCGACCATACAGAAGGATGCTCGATGCCATTGCAAAAAGTTGCGACCTTTGCCAACGATTGGGACAGCCCACTGATTGAGACCGCATGCCATTTAATCCCATCTTGCCTCTGGAACCATTTCAGAAATGGGGCCTAGATCTCATGGGTCCATTCAAGCCCACAGCTGCCCACACCCAAAATTGCTACACTTTGGTAGCCATTGACTATTGCACCAAATGGGTGGAAGCTTGGGCCTTGTGGGATGACACCGCAAAATCGGTTGCAAAGTGTTTATACTGCGATGTGTTCACTCAGTTTGGGTGCCCAATTGAGATTATCAGCGACAGGGGGACTCAGTTTGTCAACAAAGTCATCAAGTAGATGAATGCTTTTTATATGGTGATTCATAAGAAGTCTTCCCCCTATTATCCGCAAGCGAATGGACTGACTGAGTCTACCAATCATACGTTCAAGAGGATCATGTCGCTAGGGATGAAAAGTTGCTAGCAACACTATGGGCGTACCTCACTTCATTCAAGGTGGCCACAGGGTTGACTCCTTTTAAATTAGCATTTGGGCTCGAAGTAGTCACGCCAATCGAGCATATTGTTTTGAGTCTAAGGATTGTGTTGGAGGACAAGATTCTTCCGTAGAGCTCTATGGTTTTCCGGTTGGATGTTCTCAAGCAATTGGATGATTTGCGGCTAGAGAGCTATTATCTCACCAGGCACAAGCGGAGGGTAGATTTGGCATCTAAGAAGAAATATTTTGAGCGCGGGCAACTGGTTCTTCTATTCAACACTCGCCTTGGGAAAATGCTAGGGAAATTGAAATTGCGATGGTCAGGTCCGTTCTGGGTTTTTCATGATTGCGGATCGACATCGTTTTATCTTGCAGTTATGCAAGGGCACGTTCTTCCACATCCAGTTAATGGGTTTCGGCTTCCTCCATACCATCGTGGCGGAAGTCTTCAATGACCATTCCCCATCTCTAATGAGACGCACATTTCCTCGGTTGAGGTGGAGGCGGCCGAGCCATCACATGAGGACACGTGGCAGAAGGGTTCGCGACATGATGAAATCAGTCTTCTGTGAAATCCTAGCCTAGATGCCATGCAACTCACTGTCGTCAGGGTGGGATATTGGCAATTTAAATTACAATTCTTCGTCCATTGTTTGCATGTATCAGTTGCTTGCTACTTGCTCATCATCGCACTTGCAATTCTCTTGAGTGCATTCGCCTTCCAGCTCTCATTGACATTCATTGTTATCTTGGTTCTTCTCCTTCGCCTCGCCATGGAGATGGCTCATGCTCAATTTCTCCCTCTTCTTCCGTTGGTGTATATAGATTCTCAGTCGATTGATGCTCGTCTTCAGCGGCTACGGATTTGTAGTTTCAGCAGTATCGATTGGCAGAGGGTGGCTATTCATCCGTCAACATCGGTGCTTTGCCAGCAGTTGGCGGTAGGAACTGTTGTGGAGTTTTTGGATGAGCATAGGGAGTTGACTGTGCAATTGATTCATCAACATCTCTTTTTGCCTATGGATGGTGCGATGGTCGTGCAACCAACATGTACACTGGCGGTGATGGAGGTAGAGTTTGGAGCTCCTACCAAGGGCAAATACATGCTAAGTGGGTGTTCGGATGCTCAATTGAGGGACCTGTATCACTGGATTTTTGAGTCCTTGTTCTTGCAGGCCAAGATGTATACCATCACGCCTCAGACTCGAGGGATGATAGATGTTGTTGACGAGAGGGCGGTGCCATGGGCGCGAATCCTGAAGGAGTGGATTCATGCAGAGGCTTTATGGGTGGCAACTCATGTGGTTAAGAAGCAGGTAGTCAATTCCAAGATTGGTAGGTTCTGGAGATTTTGTTTCCCATTCATTCGGAGTCAACAGCGCCTCGACGGTCGACTACCTTGGTGCTCACTCTTGCACCTAAGGGGCCTACACAGGATGAAGCAGAGGGATCTTCTGGTGGAGTGGCTATGAAACAACAATGGAAGAAGCTTCGCCTTAGCCAAGGGGTGGTGTCTCCCCTTGCACCTTCAACTCCGGTACATACTAGTGTTGTGGGAGGTGTTTCCACTAGTGGGGTGGCAATGATGCAGATTGCTATGTCTACACCGATGGCATTACCAGTCATAGCATAGCGGGTGACGGTGACTCGAGTGTCTACTGCAGCGGTGATCCTGGGTGGTACTCCAATGGTGAGAGGTTCCCTGATGCAGCGGTGGATGGAGCAGCTTTAGCAGAGTACAGCAACAACAATTGTGGTGACTACAACAAGATCAGTGGCAGTCTCGCTGGTGCGGCGAGTGTGTCGGTGGCAGAAGTGTTAACAGTGATCTCGGAGTCTGCGGGTGTATCGCTAGTGTCTTCTACCGGGTTAAATTTTCGGTTGTAGCTTATGCATGTCCAGTTTCAGTTTTGCTTACATTTGCTCACGCAGATAGCTTCACAAATTGGTACGGGGGAAGAATCTGCTAGAGTGACCAATCTGGAGGCGGAAGTCATGCTGTTGCGTAGGGAAAATGAGTCTCTGCGAGGTCAACAGGAGAGGGTGCGTCAATTGGAGGACCGGATGATAGTCCTTGAAGCCAGAGCTCAAGTGACAGAAGCACATTCGGAGGCCACGCAGCAGCTGCATGCAAAGTATGTGTCGAGCATTGAGCTGGAGTTGCTACATCGATGTACTACTGATGCATTGGCGGAGTATTTGTGGGCTTTTTCGAGGAACGTGAGTGTTAACATGGAGCAGATGGGCTTGCTCTTGGAAGCTCTTCAGGGCGATGTGAGGGCAGAATGGGATAGGCAAGTGGCCAGATGGAGTGTGACTGTTGTTCCGCAGCAAGGTCCGCAGGTGTCGACTAGTTATAGACCAAAAGGGTCTAGCACTTTTTTGGGTGGTGGTGGTACAGATAAGGGAAAAGGAGTGGTTGCAGAGAGTGCATATTAAAGAGGATTGGCAAACCAAATATGAAGAGCTGGCAGAAGGCATTGTGGAAGCCGTTCTCTGCAACAACAAAAGAATCAATGCACTAAAATGGCAGAGGCGTTCACTTTGTTTGTGGTTGGAATTGTGTGCCCATTCTTTCAGTCTGTCTTTACCACCTCGTCCTCCTTGGTGGAAAGAGGTAGATAAGTTTCTGGGAAACCATTAGAAGGACAAAAGAATGTCATCTACATGGTAGATAACACACCGAATCTAGTTCAAGGGAAAGGCATTGTCCCTACGAACAATTTCACTAGTACGAAAGGATTGGCGAAAGATGTACTCTATGTTTCGAAGCTCAGCAAGAACCTCTTGTCAATAGGTCAAATGATGGAACACAACTATTGAGTCATCCTTGATGGAGATGAATGCATGATCATAGACAAATCCCTAGTATATCAGCTAGTAGGAAAAGCAATCAAGGAAGGAGGCTTGTTCAGAATGCTAGCCACAGTACCAGATTTACATGCCATGTTAGCTCAATTGCAAAAGATGCCACTTTCCGCAAAATGGCACAAGAGATATGGACATGTCAATTTCAAAAGCTTGATAGAGCTCAAAAATCAGAATATGGCAATTGGAATTCCAAAGCTACAGTTTCTTGGAAAAGTTTGCAAAGCATGCTAGTTCGGTAAACAAAAGCAAACCAACTTCGGCAGAATCACCTCTCGAGCAAGAGATTTGATACATACATATGTATGGGGTTATGCTCAAACCCACTGGCATCAATGGTTCACTTTACTACTTGACTTTCATGGACGACTACAACAGATATTTTTGGGTCTACTTTTTAAAAGAGAAATCAAAAGTCTTTTCCAGATTTGAAGAATTCAAAGGCATGGTAAAAAACCAAATAGGCAGAAAGATGAAAGCCATGAGATCAGACAGAAGAGGTGAATACATGTCTTCAGCATTAATGAACTTTTGCAGAAGTCACGGCATTCAAAGACAATTCACATGTGCAGATACTCTTCAGCAGAATGCAAGAGCTGAAAGAAAGAAAGGTACTTTAGCAGACAGTGCTAGAGCAATGCTCAATGAGAAGGATCTTCCAAATCACTATTGGGTAGAAGCAATAGCCATTGTAAACTACTTGTTGAATCTCCGACCAAGTCGATTCAGGGTATGATACCTTATGAATCATTCACTGGACACAAGCCATGCATTGGACATCTTTGCATATTTGGCTGCATAGCATATGCTCACATACATGACAACCATCGTAGAAAATTGGATGCAAAATCACGCAAATGCATCATGGTGGTTGGCTACAATGAAGACAGCAAAGCATACAAGGTTTATGATCCCATCAACTGAAAGGTGATTATCTCCAACGATGTAATCTTTGAGAAAAGCTCAAATACACAGGAGATAGACGTAGCAGTTAATCATCTATAGAAAAGGTTGATGAGACGAAGAGCAAGAATTGCTAGAAGCACACCAAGAAGAGCCACAGCAACTCAGATGGTCTACTAGGGAAAGTAAACCTCCATCCAAATTGACATATGCTTAGAAAGGCAAAGCAATTTAGATTGAAACCGCCACTATGCTCTTATGACTACCATCATGGCTACAGACAAGCCAGTGTACTTTGAAGATGCAATTGACAAGTCAAAATGGCAAATTGCTATGAATGAAGAAATGGAAGTTTTATACAAGAATAATTTTTGGGAATTATGCGTCCTTCCACCAGGAAAGAAGGCCATAGCAAACAAATGGGTATACAAAGTGAAGTACAACCCAAATGGTAGAATTGAAAGATACAAAGCCAGACTAGTTGCAAAAGGATTTGCACAGCAATATGGTTAGGATTATGATGAGAATTATGTTCCAGTAGCAAACATGAATTCCATAAGGTTCTTGATCTCACTAGCACCACTCAACAGATGGAATGTGTACCAGCTTGATGTCAAGAATGCTTTTCTATATGGTTACCTAGATGAGGAAGTCTACATGCAATAACTTACAGATTATGTTGAACCAAGAATGGAGAATCAGGTTTGTCATCTCAAGATAAGTCTCTACGGGGCTTAAAGCAAGCACCCATAAGTTGGTACAACAAGATTGACAAGTATTTTGCTGATCTCAGATACATGAAGTCCAATGTAGATGATACTGTCTACTACAAAGTTCGAGGGGAAGACATTACTATTGCACTTTTGTACGTAGATGATCTGTTTGTGACAGGAATCAAGGATGGATTCATCAAGAAATTGAAACAAGACTTATTTGTAGAGTTCGACATGAAAGATCTTGGACTTATGCACTGTTGCCTTGGAATTGAGTTTTGGACAGATTCAAATAGCACCTTCATGAGTCACCTCAAATATGTTGATAGTCTCCTGAAGAAGTTTCATATGACAGATTGCAAGATTGTAGCCACTCCCATGGAACAGAGTTTGAAACTTACAAAAGATTCAAAAAAGCCTACAGTCAATGATGACAGGTACTATCGGCAGCTCATAGGATCTCTTATATATCTGACTATCACATGGCTAGATATTTGTTATGCAGTAAGCTCACTTACGCAGTTTATGGAAAATCCAAAACAGTCTCACTGGAATGCTGCCAAAAGAGTCTTGAGATACATCAGAGGTATAAGACAGTTTGGAATAGAATACAGAGGAAGTTATCCAAGGTTGCATGGATACTGTGAAAGTGACTATGGCTGAGATCATGAGACTAGGAGATGAACATAGGGATATGCATTTTTCCTTGGTTAAGTTGCAATATCATAGTTGTCAAACAAATAGCCAACTGTTTCTTTGTCTTCAATAGAAGCAAAATATAGGTCACTCAATACACGTGCATGTGAGGCTATATGGCTCAGAAGAATGATTGATAGAAACAGATTACTTTGATGATAATATAGTATGATAATCACACTGGCCAAGAATCTAGTATACTATGATAATCAAAGCCAACAACAGTATACTGTGATAATCAATCAGCTCAAGCATTGGCTAAGAATCCAGTATATCACTCCAAGACCAAGCACGTTGATGTCAGAGAGCACTTCATTAGAGAAAGAGTGTTACTTGGTGACATCACATTGCAACATTGTGATAGAAAAGAAAATGTTACAGACAACTTTAGCAAACCACTTGGTAAAGAGATTTTTGAGAAACACCGACAAGCTCTTGGTTTGATATAGAGGAAGACATTCCGATAAAAGGGTTGTGATGGAATGTAATTCTCATTCCTTCTTCGATTCCCCAGAATCATTATCTTGAGGGAAGGCCTACTTCATGATGATGATCTTGAGGGAAAGTGTTGAGAAACCACCTTCCTCCTACTTCCTACCCTTGTCCACTTTGTCTCTCTCTCTCTCTCTCTCTCTTTCTCTCTCTCTCTCTCTTTCTCTCCCCCCTACTCTTTCCTTTTTTTTTTCTATTCTCCGTTCTCTACATTTGCCCTATTTCCTTCTCTATAATTTGCTAAGCCACCAATTACACACCTACCTTCGTGAATGACAACACTCCCTTGACATGTTGATGTACTTGGAAAGTATCATAATTCAATTGCATGAGCTTGGCATGATGGCTAGTTGGTGTATGTCCACTTTTTTATAGGAACACTTTGGCATTATATGGACATGTGCCCATACACTTGAAGTGAAGTCTATATTCAAAGGTTTTTTGGGCTACCTTCATGAATGACAACCCACCTTGACATGTTGATGTACTTGGAAAATATCATAATTCAATTGCATGAGCTTGGCATGATGGCTAGTTGGTGTATGTCCACTTTTTTATAGGGACACTTTGGCATTATATGGACCTATGCCCATACACTTGAAGTCTATATTCAAAGGCTTTTTGGACTTGTTGGCCTTAACTTTCACTTGCGATTTCTTGAATTTGTCTTTTAGGTACTTCAATTCATACAACCTGTGCTTGTGATTTTTTTCCTTTTCTACTGATTCTAGAAAGGAGGCTTCGGAGGGCAATCTTTCACTTGTGAATGAAGTCGTCATACATATCTGTGTAGAAACATCATTAATTTTATAAACTATTTTCTTCATTTTCATCTTGCACCAACATGGAGAGTGTTAAGACTGAAAGAATGGCATACTTGCATAGTGATGAAAACAATTGGCAATTTCATAAACGAGGATAACTGATTGCTTGTATTAAATTCCTAAAAGTGGAGAGCTAATTGATTGCATACATGTGTTAGATTGCTTCAATATGTTTTGGCCCACCATCTTAGAGATGAGGATCATTGGGGAAAATAAATAGGAGAGGGAGAGGAGAGAATCCCCCAAGTGGTGTATCTAAAAGTGTAGCGTCATAAATGCACACAGATGCTATGAAAAGCAATAGACAAATGATACGTGCAACATCCACAAGACAAAATACAGATATGCAAGAGATAGAATGTTAAAGAATGTTGTATTCCAAAGATCTCACAACATCTGCCTACACAATGATCTTGGAACGCTAGTAATGGCATGCGTATAGAACCATCTGATAGTTAGAGAAGTAGCCATTGAAGACTACAACCGCTTGGAGAAACCGTCAACCATGGTGGCTAACTTACCCTCGCACATGCCTCCCGGTCAATGCTGCTAACCTGCATGGTTATGCAATAACACATGGCACTCACAGTGGATTGTATGAACCACACATGCACATCCCGGGATTGAAGTCAGATGCCTTACATACTGTAAAGTGTATGTGCAACAATCATTTTAGGCATAGCCTCGGTAGAGAACCAGGTGTGGTAAGTTAAATCTCTCTCTTTACTCAGTACACAAGAATTACCAAGCATCTCATTTTGAAAAAAAATAAGAAAAACATCCACTCTCTATAGTCGCAATGCCTGTCTGAACGTCCTTTTTTTATTTCTCCTCCCTGTCCAAAAGCATCTCCGCATTTCGGACATCTTCGATGTCGCCTGTCCAAAAGCAACCACTATAGTGACATATGTGCTTTGCTGCACAATAACACTTTATTCTACGAGGCCCTTCCGTAGCCATCGCCGTAGTTCTACTCTTCATCTGAACTAGAAATGTACTGGAACAAGTGCAACAATAGCACCCCTCTTGCTCAGTCCTGCATCACTGCTCTCAGACAACTCTGTCGGCGGCAACTGTGTCGTTGCTCCACTCGAACCAACATTCGCAATCGCCTCTAACTACTACTTCTACATAAACATCTTCAATCTTCGATCCTACTATAGATCAATTAGCCATTGCAAAATAGATGAGGCTTGGATCTATTCACTACCTGCTATTCAGGCCACTGCTCTGTGGGTAATACTTCATCTATCCATGCACCTAGTGGTAATTACTATTGCCATCGTGACTGTGCCGTCGTAGGTCTTTGAATCACCATTGGCTCGAAGGAAGGGGGATCTGGTTATCTCGGAAAAGGTGTGTGCTTTATGAAAATACTCGGTGAACCATTCCAAATGGTTTGTCATATGAGATGATGCACCACTGTTGATGTACCAAGAATCTTGATCTACTTGGCCGACTTGATAACAGAAGGCCTCTTTTGAATTGCAATTAGTGTCAAGATACACTGTATTAGTCTTCTGCATTTCCTCACTTGCATGAAACATGTTCTCATATTCATTTGCATAATGATTGTGACTAGAATGTCCACCACGCTGATTTCGCCTTCCTCAAAAAATTCCCTTGATTGCTACTGGATTGACTACCTTGGTCGTACTGCTTCTTGTGGCAATCTCTTTCATTGTGTCTGAACTTATGATACTATATGCACTGAATGTTTGACACATTGCTGGATGCATTCCCTCATCCTTGGAATCTTCCTCTGTTGGAATGCTTTCCTCTTTGTTGATGCTGATATTGCTAAGGATGATGTTGATTTTAACTTTGATGCTGATTTTGTTGTTGATGATGGCCACTTTGCTCGAGTGATCTACCTTTGCCTCTGCCTTTACCTCTACTTCTATTTGAAGTTATGAAAGCTTGATCATTGGAATGACCTTTGTGTGCATGAATGGATTGAGTTTTGAGTTCTTCACCAAGTAAGACTACTAACTGAAGTTCTTCTAGTGTTGTTATTTGTCATTGGATGGAAATACTTTGGACTAGATTCTTATATCCCTCTCCTAGTCTATTCAAGATGACTTGAATCATTTTTGTGGGATTCATAGTCTCTCATGCTGCTATTGCGAGTTGATTGTTGTAATCCTTGATCCTGAGTACGTAAGCATGACCGGTGTCACTGGTGTTGTGAAAACTCTGGTTTATCTGGTTTCTCAATGTGAGAATCTTGGAAGTGTTATTGGACTCCTAGAGAGCTGCGAACATATCCCATGCTTCTTTTAATGTCTTGACTGTGTTCAGCTGTCCTAGCATGACATCTTGCACATTCTGCTTGATTAGGTGATATGCATACTTATCTTTCTTGTCCCATTCTACTTGCGCTTAGGCACTGGCAAGATTTGCTACAGGTGCGGACACTATTGGTGTAGTTGGAGATCTCATTGTAGATCCCACTGTGCTGGTGGTAGTGGTGTGATAACAGGTGGAGTAGAGCTCTTGCTGACTAGAGCGAACACTGTTGGTGTAGTTGGAGATCTCATTGTAGATCCCGATGTGTTGCTAGTGTTGGTGCTGTGATAATAGGTGGAGTAGAGCTCTTGCTGGCTGGATCCTCCAATGGTCTAGGTGTAGATCCACGACATACTCCCATTTGTCCTGAAGTACAAGAATGTTCTCCATTTGATATTTCCATGTGCCTTAATTGGAGTTGTCTAGCTTAGTAAATGCCTCCAAATTGAGGTTACTAGTCATAGACATAGTGCAAGAAATGTACTCGAAGTGTCTCTGAAATCACTGTCTGAATCAACTACAAAACACTGATGGTATCACAACTGAAATCTGAACCGTCAATGAAGATAGAACTGTAATATATAATCCAATCTGTTACAGGCTTGTGGCAAATGATGCCAGGAATAGCCAAGAGGATTTACAAGGCTTGAAATGATGTGCACAATGCCAAAAAATAGCCAGATAGGCTTTACAATGATGGCATGTGTGTGTGAAATCAAATCATGTGCAATATGCCCACTGAACAATCGGTCAAACCTCTGAACACTCTTAAGTTTTCTCGCTAAATTGTGGAATGTCAGGTTTCAGGTAATGTGATGATGTGAAAATGCATGTGAGGGATGGGATTGACTCTGAGTGCTTTGATTAGCTACTTTCGAGTTCTCTCCTCTATGGATGATCTAATCTACTCTGAACTAGATCTAGACCAACGATCAAGCGATGAAAAAGTAGCAAATAATTCCTTTTCTTTGTTCGTTTTAGGTGCTGGGTCAGATGCGTTGATGTAGAGGCTAATGTGCGTAAAGGAAGCGTAAAGGAAGTGGATTTGGCGTTGAGGCTCAAAAGTGTGTGATACTTGCACCAAAATGTGCGCATAATGTGACGAGCATGTAGAGCATGAAAAATTGAGCATTTTTCTTTTTTGGAGCACCCTCAAATTCTTCCTGGATCAAGAGATGCGACTTGATCTATGTGGAGGGGCAAAAAAGGGTGAAAAATGCTTTGTGGTGATGTGGTAGGGTGATGTGGCAACTGTGTTCACATGTAGAAATTGTGCCTAGTAAGATATTGTGCTTAGGGAGCACTGTGCTTAGGTGGTAGCTGTGTGGTCACATGTCGAAACTGTGTGGCTGGAAAGGGGGGTGTGTGCCACATGGCGACTGACTAGTCAAAGGTGACATGGCAGTGAAGATAAGGGTGCCATGTGTCACAATTTTGACTACACTTCTTTGTGTAACCTAACTTGATCAACCCTATCCACTATCAACCGTACTCGGGTTGACCAACCAAAGTGTGGTTTGTGGAGAGCCATGTGTCAAGTACTCAACCAAGATAAGGTATCTTGACGAAGGGTGGCCAGAATGACACGTGTCCGCTACTAATCATGGCCTTAACAGAATCTGACGGAATCCTCGGGATTCCGTTACCTTCTCCGTTGATGAAGCCAGGCATGCAAGTGGCAACTTTGATCGTTTCTAGAGGTTACTGGAGTCTGTAGGATGTGTTGGTTGCTGAGCTATTGGAGTGTGTCCATGATGCAAGAGCCAGTTGTTGGAGGAGCCGTCGTCTCTGGAGCCTTGGTGGTTGACTGAGTCGTGGGTAGCTATCGATGGTATGGAGCCGTAGAGGAGTTGTTGCTTGAGGAGCCGCCTTCTTTCGGCATGCCTGTGAGGTCTTTGGTGAAGATGCCAGGGCTGGCCGTCGTTGGGCCGTGTAGAGCACCTAGTAGAGCTTGAGCTTCAGCCGCACTGTTTTGCTGGTAGTCAAGGGCTCGCTTTCTTTAGAGATGGCGCTTGTCACACTGTTGTAGAGCTTCGGCACTGAGGAGAACTTGGCACTATTGTTAGGCGCTTTGGAGACATGGAAGAGCTCGTAGGAGGTGGCTGGTTGAGTAGTTGGCTTGAGTCACTGGCGAGTTGGGTGATGCATGTGGAGGATGCAGCGTAAGAGCTACTGTCTATTGAAGGCATTTGGGGTCGCTTGAAGAAGGTCGCTGATGGAGTTGGGGTGTTGTAGAGCCGTCTGTTGAAGGAAGCAACCAGTCGTATGGAGCCCAGAGTTGAAAGGCGTTGCTGCTGATAGGAGCCTGCGAGTTGTCGGCTCTGTTATTTGGAGCTTCAGTTACGGAGTTCGTTTCTGGAGAGATAGGCTGAGGATGTGACTCAAAGGAGCTTGCTGGGGATTTGGCAGAATCCGGGAAAGCTGGTGGCCTCTCTTGCATGCACGCTTGGAGCTTGTCGGTCGGCAGGGCTCTTAGTGGAGTCTGTAGGGGCTGAGTCGCTTGCTAGAGTGTAGGCTTGGTGGCAGTTAGACTACAAAGAGCTGTAGAAGGAGCATACCAAAGTTGATGCTGTAGAAGGAGCTGCTTGCCGAATGGCTTGCTAGAAGCCTCGTGCTGCCCACCAATTCTGATATCCGGCATCAAGAACTCTTTGCAGCCCCATTATGAACTCTCACTGCAGCCCAAGAACTCATTGCTCAGGTGGTGCAGGTGTTCAACCTTTGGTGTTGTATTTTTCCTTTTCCATCTCTACTATCTTAGAATCAATTTCTAGAACAAAGATCTGTCTCAATCTACCTTTCTTTCTCTCCCTATCTCTTTCTTACACAAAGAAAGAACAATGGACGGAAAATCTCTCTCTTTCTCAATCAAATCTTTCACGAACTCTCAAAACAAATGAATGGAAATCCTATGGACGGAAATCTTTCGAACTAATGAATAGAATTCTTCAGACAAACAGAAAATTTGTCTATCACTCAACGGAAGTTCTCACAATAGAAGAGAACACGTAATCTCTCAATCACTCAATCACTCAATCACAAGCAAGATGGCGCCTCAACGGAAGGCAAAACCATGCTCTAATACCATGACAAAATATGAAGAGGGGAGAGGAGAAGAGTGGAGATGAGGAGAGAGTGCATAGCTAGAGAGCACACCACAAATGACTAATTGTGCACTAGATTTAGTTGAAAATGTAGAATATATACAAACCCATTTAGGGTTAAGGTTAGGACATATAACCCTTTCCTTTATAGCACTCTATATGTCTTAGTGCTATGCACATTATGATGTTGAGCATGGTTTCTCAAGAGACCCTTCCCCTTCATTAAAGCCACCCTTTCCCATACAAATTTAACCTTTCATGCTATGACTATCATACAAGGGTGCCAAAACTAGCAAAGTGTTGTAGATGAGGTGGGAAAAAGATGGGGATACTCCTGCACGATATTTTATGACTACCGTGATAGTTCATCCTCTGGTAATACCTTCCAATTAATGAGGTACTCAATGTATATTGTGTTATGAAGTCCTTTATCTCTAAAATCCACAATGTGCTCAGGGAGGTGGCCTTCCTCATTCATAGTGGCAAAATGCATGTTTTAGCCCACGTGTGGTTTTAGCAATGATTTATGAAAAACATTTTGAATTTAGAGGAGAGTGGTATCTCCAATTGATAATCTTACTTCCCCAATCTTGGTAGTGCTCAAATGATCTTATAAGGTCCATAATTCGACGAGATAACTTAGTGTTGGTGTTACGCTTTATAGATATTAAATATTGTGGAGATGTAGATGCATAAAATCCCCTTCTTTGAAAACTAGCTACCTCATGTTCATACACATACTGCTTCTGCTTGTCTTGGGCATCTTGCACATTCTCTTTAGGAAATTGTAAAAGAGCCTCCATCCTCCTTTCCAAGTCTTCTTGTGCTTGCTAATTTTTCATACCCATGTTTGAAATTGTGGAAGGAATCCATACTTTGCATCCATAAATTTCTTTAAATGGGCTCATCCCAATACATAAATGCTTGGCATTATTGTCATAATTGTGAGCTAGTCCAATAGATATGATGCTTGTTTTTATTGTAACAATTGATAACTTCTTGGTTATATTGTAACAAAACTCAAATAGTCTCAACCATTTATCCCAAGACCCCGTCGAGTGTCATGGCAAAAGTGTGTCAAAGATTCCTCTACCCATTTGTTCACCCTCTCAAACTTACTTAGGATGGTATGATGTACTGGAAGTGAGTATGGTGCCCATTGCTATAAACAATTCTTGCCAAAAGTGAATCATAAATTTTGCATCTTGATCATTGATAATGTCTTGAGTAAATCCTTGGTTTTTAAAAACATGATACATGAACTGTTAAGAAACTTGAAGATGTTGAATACCTATCTTGGTAGTTATAGATGTTTTCCCTATAGAAGAAAAACTAGTGATGAAGTCCATAATTGCTATGTGTGTCTTATGGAATGGATAATGGATACAACAACCTAGTTGGAAGTTTGTTGACCACTTTATTTTGGTGGTAAGAACTCAATAACATATTACACCACATCTCCCACCCAAAAGAAACTCTCAGTAGCATATTTCACTAGATGTTTCATTGGAAAGAACTTAATAACATATTGCACCACATCTTCCTCCCAAAACAAACTCTCCTTTATCCTTTCATAGTGTTTTTGTGATTCCCATATGTCATGCCTTAGGGAATGAATACGTTCTATAGTGCAATATCAAAACCAAGTAAATTGTGTCTTGAAAGCACAAGCTAGTGCAATTTAAATTTAGGATGATCTTCACATGATTGTAACACGAGGGTCTTGCACATTTGGAAATATGGTTGCTGCCCACATTCTGCATATACTCCTCTTGAATGCCATGTATCCAATAATGGTAAATAGTGAAGACACAATGTGAATCCCATGTTCTCCGCAAGGCATCTACAACCACAACCTCTTTTCCTTTCTTATATTTAATCCAAATTTGTATGTTTGCACTAAATCCAACCACCTCTTTTTGCTTGGTTAACAAGCTAGAATGTTTTGCATGGTAGACAAGCTAGAATGCATAAGATAGTATACCTCAATGAATGGGGTAAATGAACTCGTGTATACCTTGGTGGGTTAATAAACCCCTCATCTAAGATATGTAGGCAATGATCTCTATAGAAGCTAAGCTTCACAAGGAGCTCAACTAGTTCCAGCCAAGTTTGAAATGAGTGTAGCTATAGAAGATCCTCATGTATGACCTACTTGACCTCATAATACTGCAGTGGGAAGAATGGCACATCAATGTTGTACTAGAAAGGAGGAAGTCTGTCCATATGTAACCCCAGTCGCTCAAACCATCTCACTATGTATGCATACTAGCATCTCTGGTCACTTGTCGTCTAATTGATAACACCATGGATGAGGATAGTGCTAGCCACGGTAGTCTATTGTGACTAGGGGTATGATCTCCACATGCCTTGACTCGATATAAGTAGATAATGACTTGGAAAGCTGCATTAAGCTGCAATGGTGAAGATCCCAACTCAGCCTAACTGATCTGGTGAGGTACTGATGGCTTACTCTAGATCATCTGTGATAGCATAAGAACCTATAGCCACTCCACACGAGCCCATTCTATAACTGACAGGATTGGCCGCCAACAAGGGTTGCCACACATCCCTGCTGATCGAACCAAGGAGTCAAATAGAAGACATTTGGTCTGGGGTCCTGAAAATATGAACGGAAGCACTGCCTCTCCAACCTAGCTAAAGAGGCATACCCTCTATTTAGCCAAGCCTACATCACCGGTCTCATGGCTCCGGAAAAGATAACCCCTAAGTAGGTATATGCTTAAAAAATCTCTACGGGTGACCTGTCAAACGTAAAAATCTCTCAATGCATCACAACCTGAGATATATTGAAGATCACAACCTTGGTTTTACCAAGGTTGACCTTCAGATCATGCGACTCATAGAAAGACTATAGTGAATCAAGATGTCTCTGCAGCCCCTCTACTGAGAGGACGATAGAAGTACACCGTCTTTTGCATATAGTAATATCTGAATTAGAGTACTAGCAAGAGAGGATCCCATCCCCCCTAATGTCTGCATGACTGTCTCAAGCTCATTGATATAAAGGGCATCCTTGTTTGATCCCACTCGTACTTGAAATCTCATCTGTCCATCCAACCCCTGTCCAAACTCTACCTGAGACTCTCTCATAAAGTGCCATAAATGCCCAGATGACCTCCTGATCTACTAACCCAAGCCCTGTAAGCGCCTGATGAGGCGGGCCTTGGGAATGGTGTCAAAGGCTTTGCGGAAATCCACAAAGCAATAATAAACCCTCTGTCTCTATGCTCTCGCCTCCTCAATGATACATCTGAGTGTGAGAACTCGGTCCATGGTCCCATGATCATGTCGGAACCCAGCGTGTACATATGCTCTAAGCCCCTGCATCTTTGCAAATTGGCTGGCCTCTGAATCAAGCATGGATGCATAGCTCTTAGACATGACATGCCCAATCATAATGGTCCCGTAGTTCCCCAAATTCATGGGATCCCCTTCCTTGTGGATAGGTGAGATAGTGTTAATAGTCCAAGTGCATGGGAAGCCAAGACAAACTTCTTCATTAAATAGCTTTGTTAGGATCGAGGCAAGGATATTAATCCCATATGCAATGAATTCATCAGTGCATAGACCCTCATGATCTTTCGCTCAGCCGACCGTATCCTTAACACCCCCCTTAGTGAGTAGTGTACAAGAAGTAGGATGAGATATGTGTGATAGGTCAGGAGTGGGCTCATCAGGGATGTCATATAAGGTACATGCATAGTCTTGCCAGCAGACTCTAGTAGTTGTGAGAGGTAAAGGAGACCGCTTCTCTAGGAATCTCTGCCAAAAGTCCTTGGAGTTATTACTAAACAAAATATTCAGTAATTCCTCCTCGTTTCGACAGATAAACTCATTTTTATTCCTGTAAACCAATCATTAATACTCACGTATCGTGTCAAGATCGGTCAGAGGATTATGTTTGGTCTCGAGTTTGAATTGGCAGCGTAAAGTCTTACACTCATCATCATAACAATTGCTGCAAGGGATGGTCTCCAAGGGTGGTGGGCGGGTAGAGCGAGTAGTGTGAGGAAAGGTGTGAAGTACAGCCTCATGGAGTGAACGGGTGATCATGGCAGCATGATTCTCTAGTAGGGAGATGAAGTCAATATATGTGAGGAGAGTAATAAGGCGTGCTGAGTACCTAGGTGAAAGACTACGATCGAAACGTATGTCCTGAAAAGTGATGTGAGTGATTGGAGGAGTGAAGGGTATAGTGAGGCAGGGTGTAGAAACACTAAAGATGAGATAGGTGTGGTCAGTCCCCGAGGGTAATGGCGCAATAGAAAAGTCAGTGATGTGGGAGGCAAAGGCCCTACCGTCCACTCTAAGCCTAGTCTGATTGAAGTGGTTGTTGACATCTTCGAGTTTCTGCACTTGTTGAGGTTTTTCTTCCTTCTTAGTCTTGTCTTTACCTTCTCCCTTTCGCCTTTCCCCATTTCAATTACTAACTCTTGATCTTTTTTTGCAGGTGAAACCAAGGGGCCCTGAGGTGGGCCAATCCATAGCGCGGGGCCCATTGTGTGGTGGAGAGGCTGTTGATGAAGGGGAGCCCTCTTTTTTTTTTCTCCAAGCAGGTGACGTGTCACCTGTTGATGTGGTAGGTGACCTAGCCTTTGTTGATGTGGCAAAGGAAGGAGGCAAGTGAGCTGGGTGGCGCTATGGGAGAGAAAAAGAGACGGTGTTGTTATTATTGAGATGGACGAGGGTGAGTGGGTGGACGGGGTGATGGAGGTAGAGGGAGCAGATGGGTGTGACAGAGGTAGAGGTGGACGAGCAGAGTAGGGTGCAAACGAGGTGAGCAAAGAACAAATGAGTAGACGGACCTGAGCAAAGGACGCACAGGTAGAGGGGTAGACAAATGAGTGTGATCAAACAGACGAATGTGAGCATGAGTAGACGAATGTGAGTGTGAGATGAGGACTACAACAAGGCTGACAAGAGCATTTGCTTACAAAATCATCAATGCCATCAAATAGCACCACTAGATAGAGAGAGACGACAATGAGCGATGATCAACTGAGCTGCAATGGGGACGTGAGCAGATGGATTAGCATGGAATGATGAGCGTGCAAGATGGACATGATGGACGTGAGAGAGAGGCATGAAGTGACGAACATGAGTAGGGAACAAGATGTGAGCTAGGAACAACGGATGTGAGAGAGAGAGAGAGAGAGAGTAGGAGATGTTAAACATACCTACACAAGAAGGAAAAATATGATTCATGAGATTCTTGACAAGACATATGCATGATACCTTGTGTGTATTGATTAGGGCACATGCAATAGCTAGTTCTTATTGTGCCCACATGATGCATCTTTCATTTAATCAAGGGATATGTCTCATGATAATGCAATATTGGGACATAGCTTCCCTCCCACTTTTGAGGGTGCATCATCTAGCTTTGCATGTGTGTGTGTGTGTGTGTGTGTGTGTGTGTGTGTGTGTGTATGTGTGTGTGTGCGTGCGTGCGCGCGCACGTGTGTGTGTGTGTGCATTTGTGTGTGTGTCTGCGCGCGCGCGTGTGTGTGTGTGTGTGTGTGTGAGAGAGAGAGAGAGAGAGAGAGAGAGAGAGAGAGAGAGAGAGAGAGAGAGTATTTTGTCTGGAGCTTCTGCCATTTCTCATGGGACTTCTTCATCAACTTGTGCTTCTTCTGTGTGCTCTTTGCAGCCCTAATCACTGCTTTGCTTTTTGGTCATACTTTTGCTTTTGCTCTCTCTTAATTTTGACTCAGTTGGCAGACCTTATTTCTCATATGCCTCTTTCTTCGATCATGCCCTAATCTTTGCTCATTTATCTTGCCTTTTTCTCACCTTTCTTCCTCTACCCATTTTGCTATCTAGATTGCAACCTTTTCTTATTTTCCTATCTACTTTCTTTTGCTGTCCATACCTCTTTCTTCTCCTTCATTGCTCTACAAGGCAACTACGAAGACTTATATGCACAAGAAACATAAGCAACACTTGGGTCTCGATGGCCCTATACATGCCTCTCTCGAGGATCAGCTGTTGTATGATGTCATGCATGAAGGTTTTGAAGATACACGCAAGGATTCAAAAGATTCTACTCCTACTGTTGGAATTTTGATGGAGGTAGATGACATAGTGGATTCGGTGCGTGAATATGCCAAGCATGCGGTTTTTTCCAGATCATATGCCAGTTGTTGCAATAGATGTGGGTACCTGGTTGACAAGAACACTAGGTGGCTATGTTGTTTGTAAGGTGCACTATGCAGCAAGAGATTTTTTTGAAATCATAATGGTGGATGAGCAACATAAACAAATGCTACTAGAGCACTCTCCACTCTTTTATGGACAACAAATGGTGCATGTGCTACCATGGTCGCCTACCAAGGATTATCAAGCTTTGATTTGACATTGTTGTCCAATGTGGGTGGAGGTTGTTGATTTTCCTTAATGCTTTGCTTCAGTCTTGCCCAAAATTATAGATTTTTTAAGGCAAGGTAGTGTGTCCACCTAGGCCAAATGGAAATTCTAAATAGCCAAGTGCCCATAATTGTAGCTTTTTTAGGCAAGGTGGTGTGTCCACCCATAAATCTTTTGTGGGAGCATGCTTTGAATACAAAACATTTGGGTACATGGCTTCACAATGTCCTTTAGTCTTACATAAAATGCATGCACATGCTATGCCTATTCCAATGCAAAATAAGGATGCCAATGGATCTTCAGTGTGAACAAATATGGAGAGAGGAGAGGAGAAGAGTGGAGAGGAGAGAGGGCACAACTAGAGAGCACACCATGAATGACTAACTATACACTAGTATAAGTTGAAAATGATAAAAATATACAAACCCCTTTAGGGTTGGGGTTAGGGTTTCCAACCCTTTCCTTTTATGCACTATATGTGTTAGTGCTATGCATATATGATAATACATGATGTTGAGATGGTTCCTCAGCACCTTCGCTCAAGATCAACATCGTGAAGTAGGCCTTTCGTCAAGATGATGATTATGGGGAATCAAAGAAGGACTAAACATTACATTCCATCACACGTCTTTAATGGTAATGTCCTTCCTCTACGTCAAACCAAGGTCTTGTCGGTGCTTCTAAAAAATATCTTTTCCAATGGTTTGGTAAAGATGTTTGCAACATTTTCCTTATCACAATGTTGTAGTAGTGTGATGTCACCAAGTAACACTCTGTCTTTGATGAAGCAGTCTCTGACATCAATGTACTTTGTCCTAGAGTGATATACTAGAATCTTGGTTAATGCTTAAGCCAATTGATTATCATAGTATATTGTTGTTGGCTTTGATTCATCAAAGTAGTCTTTTTCTACCAATAGTCTTCTCAGCCATATAGCCTCTCATGCACCTATTGTGAGTGCCCTATATTCTGCTTCAGTTGAAGACAAAGAAGTAGTTGGATGCGTATTTGACAACCATGAGATAGCACCTTTACCAAGAAAAAATTCATATCCTTGTGTGGATCTCCTAGTCTCATGATCTCCTACATACTCACTATCATGATCTCCTACATGGTCTCATGATCTCCTACATAGTCATTGTCATAATATCCATGCAACCTTAGATGAATTCCTCTGTATTCTATTCCAAACTCTCTTGTACCTGTGATGTATCTCAAGACTCACTTGACTATATTCCACTGAGACTGTTTTGGATTTTCCATAAACTGTGCAATTGAGCTTACTGCATAACAAATATATGGCCTTGTGATAGTAAAATATATTAGAGATCCAATGAGCTGCCGATTATACTTGTCATTGATTGTAGGCTTGTCTGGACCTTTAGTAAGTTTAAAACTTTGCTCTATGGGAGTGGCTTCAATCTTACAATATACCATATGAAACTTCTTCAAGAGTTTATCCACATATTTTTTCTCGCTCATAAAGGTGTTGTGTGAGTCTCTCTAGAACTCAATTCCAAGACAATAGTGCATAAGTCCAAGAGCTTTCATGTCAAACTCTACAGATTTGTCATGTTTCAAATTGCTGATAAAACTTTCATTGCTTCCCGTCACAATAAGATCATCTACGTACAAAAGTACAATAGATTAATGTCTTTCCCTTAAACTTTGTAGTAGAGAGTATGATCTCGATTGGACTTCATGTATCCCAGATTAGCAAAATACTTCTCAATTCTGCTATACCAACTTTTGGGTGCTTCCTTTAAGCTATACAGACTTTTCTTGAGATGGCAAACCTGATGCTCTTTTCCTGGTTCAACATACCCTGCTCGATGCTACATGTAGACTTCCTCATCTAGGTAACCTTTGAGAAAAGCATTTTTGACATATAGCTAATACACATTCCATCTGTTGAGAGTGGCGCTAGTGATATCAAAAATCTTATGGAATCCAGCTTTGCTACTGGAGCATAAGTCTTATAGTAGTCTTGACCATATTGCTATGCAAATCCTTTTACAAGTAGTCTAGCTTTGTATCTTTCAATGCTTCCATCTGGATTGTACTTCACTTTGTAAATCCATTTGTTTGCAATGGCCTTCTTTCATGGTGGAAGATTGCATAAATGCTTTTAAGTGTTGTTTTTGTACAAAGATTCCATTTCTTCATTCACATCAATTTGCCATTTTGGCTTGTTAGCTGCATCCTCGAAGTGCACTGGTTCTTTTGTAGCCATGATGGTTGTCATAAGAGAATAATTAGTGGTTTTAATCTGAATTGCTTTACCTTTCAAAGCATATGTCAATCTAGCTAGTGGTCTACTTTCCCTAGTAGACCCTCTAAGTTGCTACTCTTCCTAGGGTTCTCTGGCAATGCTTGCTCTTCTTCATCAACCTTTTCTGTAGGTGACTAAATAATTGGTGTGATCATCTCCTCCATAAGCGATGTTTTCCATTCTGATTCTTTATCAGATATATTCGAATTTCTTAGCTACATCAAGATTTTAAAATTAACGTGTCCGAATCTCTTGTGCCATACTGTGGAAAGTGGCATCGGTTGCTATTGAGCTGACATGGCATGAAAATTTGGAACTAAAGCTATCATTTTGAACAAGCGTCCTTCCTTGAGTGCTTTTCCTACTAGTTGATATCCTCTAGATTTGTCTCTGATTATGCATTTATCTCCATCGAAGATAATTCGATAGTTGTGTTTAGTCATTTAACCAACTAACAAGAGGTTCTTGCTGAGCTTTGGAACATAGAGTACATCTTTCACCAATCCTTTTGTACAATGAAATTGTTTATAGGGACAATGCCTTTCCCTTGAACTAGATTCGGTGTGTTATCTGCAATGCAGATAATGTTCTCCTGTCCTTCTAATGGTGTCATCTCTGTAAACCATTCCAGATGCTTTGTCATATCCGATGATGCACCACTGTCGATGGACCAAGGATCTTGATCTGATTGATTGAGTTGATAACTACATTCTCCTTTTGAATTGCAATCAATGTCAAGATACACTGTTTTCAATGTTCTACATACCCTCACTTGCAAGAAACATATTCTAAGGTTCATTGGCATAATGACTATGACTTGAATGTCCACCACGCTGATTTCCTCTTCCACAGAAATTCCCTTGATTGCTGCTGGATTGACCTCCTTAGTCGTACTGTTTCTTGCAAAAATCTCTTTCATAGTGTCCAAACTTATGATAGTAGTTGCATTGAATGTTTAACACGGTGGATGCATTCCCTTGTCCTTGAAATATTCCTATGTTAGAATGATTTCCTCTTGGATGCTGCTGCAGATGTTGATGCTTTGGATGTTGATTTTGATGACGATAACCACTTCTCTGAGATGTTGTACCTTTGCCTCTGCCTTTGCCTTTACCTTAGTCTAAAGCTGTTAATGCTTGATCATTGGAATGACCTTCCCGTGCTTGAATGGCCTAAGTCCTGAGCTCTTCACCAAGTAACACCGACTTTAACTCTTCTAGTGTTGTAATTTTCCATTGAATGGCAATACTATGGACTACATTCTCGTACCTCTCTCCTAGTCCATTCAAGATGACTTGAACCATTTCTACGGGATTTGTGGTCTCTCATGCTGTTGTGAGTTGATTGTTGTAATCCTTGATTCTAAGTGTAAGCATGACCAATTTCATTGTTGCGAAAACTCAGGTTGATCTGGTTTCTCAATGTGAGAATCCTAGACTTGTTCTTGGAATTATAAAGAGCTGCAAAAATATCCCATGCTTCTTTTAAAGTGATGACATGGTAGTTGACTGGTCAAAGATGATGTGGCACTTGATGCCATGTCTAATGATGTGGCATTACTGACATGGCTCTACGGCCCCGATGTTAATGTGGCAGGTGAGTCAACATTGCTAATGTGGCAACCATGCAGGTCAATGATGATGTGGCCACTAGGAAGCCATGATGATGTGGCATTATGGATGACATAACATGGTAGGTCAACTGCCACATGTTAGATGATGATGATGTGGTACTAGCTAAGGTACCACGTGCTGTGAGATAGGGTTGTAGATAGAGTGCCACGTGTTACTAGGCTAACAAACCTTGTGGGTAGACAGCTTTGGAGATTCCATCAAAATCTTCCAAGATTTTGTTTAAGGTTGAGAGTTTCGTAGTTGAAGGTTGATGCTCATAGATAATTGAGCATCATCTCTTCGTTGCTGGAGTCTGCATTGTCGGTTGCTGCATGAGGTATAGTTGTCTATTGGAGTCTATGTCGTTGGAGGCGCAATTTTGTTCATTGCCTTGGAGTCAGGGAGGTTAGCCATGGATTCCGACGATTAATGGATCTTTTATCGAATCTCTCGTTCCAGTCTCACGCGTTCGACTACCAAAGAATCAGGTCCGCCGTCATGTGCCCATGAGATCATTGTAAAGGGTGTTGCTGGCAAAGTAGTTTTGGTCATGTAGGCTAGTTGGGCATCATCATGTCTGTTGCTAGGCATTGTTGTAGGAGCTGGGATGGAGTTGTTTCCTCACAAGCTTGTTGATGGAAGCGACTGTCGGTTGGAGGGGTATGCTATGGCATGTGGGTAACCAAAAGTGTATTTGAGCAAAACTTTGTGTTATGTGCTAAGTGTGTTGTTGTGGTGAATACTATAATACCTTGCAACACGAGCACTATCAAGGTTGCTAGAAATATTAGAACAACAAAATGGTGCGTGCTCCCGTCCACATTAGTAGCCATGTTGGCCCTTAGCATGCGTTGTAGTTGTTTTGATGCAGTGTTGCTTGCCTAGGTTAGCTCCCTGCTATGTGGTCCTGAAAAGGTTGATGAAGCCTTAGTCGCTTACTAGTTTCTTTGCATGAAGACTAGGTAGGTCACCGAAGTCATGCGTAGATGCCCATGAGTCGAGTCTCTAGTGAAGGTGCTGAACCTATCTATGACTAAAGGTCAAATCAGAGCAGAGAACCTCTTTCTCTCCCAATGATCACAAAATATCGAATCAGACTCAATGGTCTCAAGGAATCTTTCAATAAGAAACACTTAAAATTTCTTCCTTTTTCTCCCTAAGAACCACTAACTCTCTCGTGAAGAAGTCTCTCAAGAGCAACTCTCAATCTCACAAAGGAAATCCTCACAACGTAACGAACAAAATTCTCAAATGAATGGTCAAAAATTCTCTCATTGAAGGAAATTTTATATCACTCATCGAAAGTGAAAGAACTCTCGATCTTTCAATCCCTCACACTCTCATACGGATCGAAATGCCTCAACAGAAGGCAAGGGATTTGATATCATGAAAAAATATAGAGAGAGGAGAGGAGAAGAGTGGAGATCATGAGAGAGGGCATAGCTAGATAGCATACCACAAATGACTAACTATACACTAGTATTAGTTGAAAATGATGAATATATACAAACCCCTTTAGGGTTAGGGTTAGGGTTAGGATTTCCAACCCTTTTGTTTTTAGCACTCTATGTTAGTGCTATGGACATATGATAACACATGATGTTGAGATGGTTCCTCAACACAGTGGTGAAAAGCAAAGGAAATAAACCAGCAGTTGCAGCCTAAGATAAGGGGAAAGCTCATATTTTTTCGAATGGGAATGCTTCCACATCGATACCCCCCACTTCTTAGTCTAAACTTGGTGAAAAAAACTCAAAAGAAGCTTGGTAGACTCCAAGCAAATTTGTAGATACCTCTACCTCCTAGCAAATGGAATGGTACATCTTCCAATGGTCGTACTCTCAAAGAGAATTCAAGAATTGGCATCACATGGGCTGCTGTAACAGCAAGCCATACTCTTTTTCCTAAAGGAGAAATTGTTGGTTTGATGTCTTCTGCACAAGCTATTTGTCACCTCAGGGTAGAGGCCCAGATCCTGAGGTGGATATGCAGACTTGATCTACATTTCCTATCAACTATACATAAACTGTAAATATGATATCACAATTCAAATGTTTGACACTTCATGTACAGGGTTTAGGTTAGGAAATGGAAACCATGGATGATTTTTTCAAGTTAGTTCGTTAATAAGCTAAACTTTTATATTGGCATCGAAAGTTTATATGCCCTAATAAAAATAAATGTTTGAAACATTTGCCTAGATTTGAAAATTTTATGCAAAAAAATTTAAAGCATCCCCAGGATTTAGATTTTTTCCTTCAAAATTCAAAAGAAAATATTTAAAAAAGTACTACATTCTACCAATATTGTGAAACTTAAAAAATGAGCTTGAAAATTTTATATTAATATGTAAGCATAGCTTCAATAAAAACATCTCTAATGGAAACTCATCTAGGTGTATCTCAATCAATTGCAGCTAGATATAGTGCCTCTGCATGAACACAATTAGCACATGTATGTGGGACGCCAAGGTCATCTTGCTAGGTTTGATATCTTCTATGCGAAAGAGCACTCTTTCTCAGGTGTAGTTTTTTGTGTAAAAACGTGATCTTCAACCATCCCTTGCTTTTAATGACAACCAAGGTAGATGGATTATTATGCAGTGTCTTATCTAGGGAGACATTTTTTAATTTGCCTTGGTCTATGCACCTCAATCCTCTTGCGATAGAGGTTGGATTTGGGATGCTATGCAATGCTATCCCTAGAGGCATCATGCCTTCATTTGTGGAGATTTTAATAATGCCCCACAACAGGGAGACAATACTTTTGGTAATACCTATATGTTGGCTTGTGAGAGAAACATTTGGTCTCAATTATTACTTCAGCTCAACGGTGTTGATCTTTGGAAGGAATTACAGCCCATGTTGCCAGGCTATACTTTCCAACATAATGCACAGTCCTCTTATCGGGCTCGCCTGGATCGTTGGTACGGGGTTGATCCCCAACACTATAATAATCTCACTTTCAAAATGTGGATTGATTATGCTTTCACGCAATCGGATCATGCCCCTTTATGGTTGAGGATATCTCTACACAAAATACCAGATGACAGATTGTCACAAAGGAGGCTTCTTTTTGTGAATAATAGTTACTTGGAGCATGATGCTTATAAGGAAATGGTTTGTGATGCCATTCAACCTCTTTCACATCAAAGTCATATATTGAGTATGCATGGGATGCTTTTATTACTAGGATGAAAGGAGTCATTCATGACTATGGCAAGAATTACATGAAGAGATTGAGGGACACTATAGCTCAGGCCAAAAACACTTGCCAAACATTGACTAAAAGCTGTTGAGATAAAGACATGTTTTGTCTACACAGCAACAGCTTTTGCAACATGTCTTTCCCATTCTTTCTCTTGCGCAGGCTTTGGAGCTAGAAGAACCTTTTACTAAAAGGGATTTCTCTGATGCAATAAAATCCTGTGGTAGATGGAAGTCTTCAAGATGGGATGGTCTCATTGCTGAATTTTTCCCCGCACATTGGAATATTCCCAAGTCTACTTTGCTGCATTTGGTTAATTGTGCTTGGCAAAAACAACAAATGCCGGATTCATGGAAAAAATGACTTGTTAAACTTCTTCCAAAGAAGCAAATATGTGAATCATTGGCTCATTGGAGACCTATCACTCTCATGCCAATAATTTATAAGATCATAACCAAAATGGTGATTGATCGTATTAAACGATACTTGCATGATGGCCTTTATCCTACCCAGCATGGTTTTGTTCCTCGCAAGCATATCACTGATAATATTGCAAATGCCTATATTGGTTAAAATACAGGAAGCAGGATGTTTTATTACTGCAAGTTGATATTGCCAAGGCTTTTGACACAGTGAAATAACATGGCTGTACAATGACAGTAAAGCTGCCTATATATTGTCTGGGGATATTTTTGAAAATTGGGCTCTCCGTTGTTCGGTCCGCC